>NW_019942660.1:111466-234544 GCF_002910315.2 Salvelinus sp. IW2-2015 | reverse complement strand
AGGAGGCTGAAAAAAACACATACGTGCTAACTCATTTTAAATACCCAATAAATACAACACTCTGGCAGTCAACAAAGTAAAACAACAAAAGAGAACGACAAGAAACAATAATTAGGCCGGTATCGCTAATTGTCTTCCTCCCTGTGCTTCATGTTTAATCCCTGGTTCTCACCTCCCCTCTTATAACTTGGATGAATTCATTATCCTGCATAGTCAAGCCAGCAGATACACAATCCTATTCCTCAATACCTTCTCTCGCTTCTATTATATCCTTTATTTTTTCCTCTCTTTCCTCTTAATTGTATTGTTTGCTTGTTGGTCGAATGCAGGATTAATTTCACTATAGATCAGGCTTATGAGCGGCTCGTCAATGTTATTCATTTCGTACAGTGCTAATTATAGGAGAACAGGGGAAAGCAAATTGCGACTGTTACTTGATTCGCTTGCTTTCCAATAAAAGTGTGAGAAAGCAGCATTAATTCCCTTTTAGTTTTCCGGTTTGATGAAGTCATTTCAGCCGGCTATCTATTGGCCTATCCACGCTGGGTGATCAGGGAGAGGAGGGCTGGAAGTGAGGGCTAGAGCATGTCGTCTCTATCTACCTCTAAATACATTAATTATTCTGACCCTTTACCCTCTGCCACATGCCATCGTTCTTTTTTTATCTCTCTCTCTTCAGATAGAAGAGAGGAGCTTCATTCTCAATCCATAACAATTACAGTGGGATCTTTTGTGGAGTAGCATGAAGTTGCATCTAGACATTGATGTTAAGCCCCTAGGCCCTTGTTAAAATCTGTTAAGGATTCCCCCCTTTTTGTCAATTTTCGCCTAAAATGACATACCCAAATCTAACTGCCTGTAGCTCAGAACCTGATGCAAGGATATGCATTTTCTTGATACCATTTGAAAAGAAAGACTTTGAAGTTTGTGGAAATGTGAAATTAATGTAACACATTATATTTGGTAAAAGATAATACAAAGAAAAAAACAACYGTTTAAATAAAACATTTTGTACCATCGTCTTTGAAATGCAAGAGAAAGACCATAATGTATTATTCCAKCCCAGGCGCAATTTAGATTTTGGCCACTAGATGGCAGCAGTGTATGTGCAATGTTTTAGACTGATCCAATGAACCATTGCATTTCTGTTCAAAATGTTGTATCAAGACTGCCCAAATGTGCCTAATTGGTTTATTAATAACTTTTCAAGTTCATAACWGTGCACTCTCCTCAAACAATAGCATGGTATTATTTCACTGTAATAGCTACGGTAAATTGGACAGTGCAGTTAGATTAACAAGAATTTAAGTTTTCTGCCAATATCAGATATGTGTATGTCCTGGGAAATGTTCTTGTTACTTACAACCTCATGCTAATCGCATTAGCRCACAATAGCTCAACCGTCCTGTGAGTGGGACACCGATCTATAGAGATCCTTAAGAAGTTTTAAGATAAGGGTCTGGGTACCGTAACCTTATCCTAGATCTGCATCTATGGGTAACTACCAAGAGCAAGGAAGCTAGTGCCAGTGACAGAGGGGAACTGGCTGATCTTTCTGGCTGAGAGGTTTCCACTTGTCCCCGGCGACAGTCTCCGTCTTGCCTGGAGGCCCGGAGGGAAGCAGAGGCCGGGAGGGAGCGCAGAGCGGGGTGCAGGGCGCAGGGTTGCAGGGCGCAGGGTTGATAACCTAACATAGGGCTAGAGCATCGGAGCATCAGATCTGGAAGAAGGATGGCCTTTCAGGAATTACGAKCCATTAAATCAGAGACRGGAAATCTCAAGGTTCCCAAGACTGCTGCAAAAGGAATCTGAGKCCGGAGAAATATTGTTTATGGTTTAAAAGCCCCTAGTGATGGATTTATTAAAGAAACATTCATCATTGCAGGAAGACGGACACAAAACATTCTGGGAAAAATACTCCCTCTATAGGTACTTGTCACCTGGAACAACATATATAACTAACTAACATATATAACTATACATATAATACAAKTGCATCTGGAGGAAGATCCTTCTTTCTGTGCCCCCAAACATTCCAGATAACATGAGGTAATGTTTTTGTGCTATGAAGTACCAGGAACGGGATTAGAACCTCATYTTAGGGACCAAACTGAACRATAATTTATAGCGAATGCTATCTGGCTATGGGATGCTCCTCTCTCAAGTAAAAGYCTTTCTTTGTGAACTGTTCCTAAGATCTGTGGTTCGTCRTGTAGGTTGAGAGGGGYGTATCTTGGCTATAAAAKATCKTTGTACTTTTGTGCTGTCACTTTCAATGGTTCATTAGAAATGGCGCATCATTGAAAGTTATTGCTAATGCAAAGCTCTTATTATTATTAAWGATGTAGTTTAAGTATAACTCTGACYGGTGTGTGAAGTTTGTAACTCTCCTCATTTGGTAATGCAGAAATTAKCCACCACATTCCACRCCTTACTTGGCCTCTCTGTGGCTGTGTGTGTGTAACAATGTGTACATTGTTTGTTTGAATAATGTGTATACATTTACATGGGTTTATGTTAGGGGTTAATAGAGTTGGATCTCCCCCTCTCTCTTTCCCCTCTACCACACTCTTTTTCTCATCTCCCCCTCTCGCTTTCCCCCACTCTTTTTCCCATCTCCCTGTCTTTCCCCTCTTTCCACTCTATTTTTCCTTTATTCCTCTCTTTCCCATCTTTCTTCCCTCCCCCTCTATCTCCCCTCAATTTTTTCTCTCTTCCCCTCTTTCCCCTCGCTCCCCTTCTTCCTCTCTCTTTCCCCTCTTTCTCCCCTTTCCCCTCTCCCCCTCTTTCCCCTCTCGTCACTGTTGTGTTTCTGTTATAGACTACTCAGAGTCTGAGAAGAAACATGGAAAACATACGCAAACATCTATTTTGAAACATCAGATTTGACTAAATGTCACACATTTATAGTCAAATTTCATGTTTCAAAATAGATGTTTGCGTATGTTTTCCATGTTTTTTTCCCATGTCCAGTGTTTTACCCCTTGTGCATAAAATTAGGACCATATACACTACCGTTCAAAAGTTTGGGGTCACTTAGAAATGTCCTTGTTTTTGAAAGAAAAGCAACTTTTCTGTCCATTAAAATAACATCAAATTGATCAGAAATACAGTGTAGACATTGTTAACGTTGTAAATGACTATTGTAGCTGGAAATGGCAGATTTTGTGTGGAATATCTACACAGGCATACAGAGGCCCATTATCAGCAACCATCACCCTGTGTTCCAATGGCACGTTTTGTTAGCTAATCCAAGTTTATMATTTTAAAAGGCTAATTGATCACTAGAAAACCCTTTCGCAATTATGTTAGCACAGCTGAAAACGATTGTCCTGATTAAATGAGCAATAAAACTGTCCTTTAGACTAACTGAGCATCTGGAGCATCAGCATATGTGGTTTCAATTACAGGCTCAAAATGGCCAGAAGCAAAGACCTTTCTTATCATGTTCTGACCATAGTTCTTTTGTATTTTCTTTGTTTTAGTGTGGTCAGAGCGTGAGTTGGGTGGGTAATCTATGTTTTCTATTTCTGTGTTGGTTTTCTGTGTTTGGCCTGATATGGTTCTCAATCAGAGGCAGCTGTCAATCGTTGTCCCTGATTGGGAACCATATTTAGGTAGCCTGTTTTCTGTTGGGTTTTGTGGGTGGTTGTCTTCAGTCTTTGTGTGTCTTGCACCAGATAGAACTGTTTCGGTTTTCACTTTCGTTGTTTTGTAAAGTTTGGTTAAGTGTTCTTCGTTATAATAAATAGAAGATGTATTCATATCACGCTGCGCTTTGGTCCTCTCCTTCCACCGACGAAAGCCGTTASATTTCTTCTGAAAATTGTCGGTATATTCTTGTTCTGAGAAATTAAGGTTATTCCATGTGAGAAATTGCCAAGAAACTGAAGATCTTGTACAGCGCTGTGTACTACTCCCTTCACAGTACAGCGTAAACTGGCTCTAACCAGAATAGAAAGAGTGGAAGGCCCCGGTGCACAACTGAGCAAGAGGACAAGTACATTAGAGTGTCTAGTTTGAGAAACAGACGCCTCACAAGTCCTCAACTGGCAGCTTCATTAAATACTACCTGCAAAACACCAGTCTCAACGTCAACAGTGAAGAGGCGATTCCGGGATGCTGGCCTTCTAGGCAGAGTTCCTCTGTCCAGTGTCTGTATTATTTTGCCCATCTTATTCTTTTMTTTTTATTGGCCAGTCTGAGATATGGCTTTTTCTTTGCAACTCTGCCTAGAAGGCCAGCATCCTGGAGTTGCCTCTTCACTGTTGACGTTGAGACTTTTACACCATTAACAATGTCTACACTGTATTTCTGATCAATTTGACGTTATTTTAATGGACATTTCCAAACTTTTGAACGGTAGTGTACGTCCAATAAAACATGTTGCAGCAGTTGGATGTGTTTATGTTGTTTACAATTGTGCATGACTCAGAGGCAGAAAAGCCAGGCAAATTTATTTTGTATATTTTCCAAGAGGCTTTGGTGTTAACAGGTGCAATGAAGCATTCTCATCTCTCAGCTTACCGATCGACTCAGCTATAAATAGCCCATCCAACCAACTACCTACCTCATCCCCATATTTTATTTWGTTTTTCTGCTCTTTTGCACACCAGTACTTCTACTTGCACATCCTCATCTGCACATATATCACTCCAGTGTAAATTGCTAAATTGTAATTACTTCGCCACTATTGGCCTATTTATTGCCTTATCTCCTTACTTTATTTGCACACACKGTATACAGATKTTTCTATTGTGTTATTGACTGTACTTTTGTTTATCCCATGTGTAACTATGTGTTGTTGTGTCGCACTGCTTTGCTTTATCTTAGCCAGGTCTCAGTTGTAAATGAGAACTTGTTCTCAACTTGCCTACCTGGTTAAATAAAGGTTAAATTAAAAGAAACGGGGTATGGTAGTAGGTGCCAGGTGCATTGGTTTGAGTGTGCCAAGAACGGCAACGCTGCTGAGTTTTCCACACTCAACAGTTTCCGGTGTGTATCAAGAATGGTCCACCACCCAAAGGACATCCAGCCAACTTGACACAACTGTGGGAAGCGTTGGACTCAACATGGACCCGCATCCCTGTGGAGTGCTTTCGACACCTTGTAGTCCATCCCCCACCGAATTGAGCCTGTTCGGAGGGCAAAAGGTGGTGCAAATCAATATTAGGAAGGTGTTCCTAATGCTTTGTACACTCAGTGTACCCAAATGATTTTCACGTTGCTACTTACCAACCTTATTATAACAACAACAAAAAAATTATATACATTTTGTTCACAAAAAATATTGTTCTCACATATTAATGTAATTGTAAATTATAGTAATTAGTGGTTTTGGGTAGATTTCATTATTTGCCCATCGACAGATGTTAAATGGCTTGGTATTCCACATTTTTTCTCTCTCTCATTTTCACTGGTCCTAACTTAAATGAGCACTTGAAATGAGCAACGTTAAGCCTGGGGTCTGTGGAGGTAGTGAATGAGCTATGTGGCCCGTAAAGCATGTTTAAGCCTGGGGTCTGTGGAGGTAGTGAATGAGCTACGTGGCCCGTAAAGCATGTTTAAGCCTGGGGTCTGTGGAGGTAGTGAATGAAGCCATTAATGTGTACCATCCAGACACTTAGGAAATGAGGAGGTATGGAGGGGGTGAATGAGGACAGGGGGGGGATGTTACGGATGCATCTTAATAGTTGCATTCCTCTGCTTGCCTCCTCCACTGCCTTTGCACTGAACCAAAAAGACGGGGATAGGCTATACTGTAGGTGAAGGAATACCTGGGGGGAAATCCTCTCATGGTCTGAGGTGTGTGTGCATCTGCATGTGTGTGTGTGTGTGTGTGTGTGTGTGTGTGTGTGTGTGTGTGTGTGGTGAGGGCCACAGAAGAGGGCTTAAATCCCAGTGAAGATGTTTTTGGCCATGATCACTGTGCCAATCGAACCCCAGCTGATTCCTCCTCAGATATATCTTATTTTATTAGTGGCTTCGGCCTTCTGCTGGCCCATTCCGCTGTGATCAATATGGCCTGCCGGACGGCCCGTATTTTTCTCACTTTTAGTGCCTTAACRCWGTTTAACCGTGTCACCTGGGCCCTCCCCAAACGCTGATTTCCTATTGATTTCTCCMTCATTCTGCCATCCCATGCTTCWTCACTCTCCCATTGTTTTTATCTTCAGTCATCACCTCCCCTCCTCCCTCCATCCCTCTCCAACCCTCCATTCCTCCTCCATGATGAAACCATTGTTCCTTCTGCCATTTTAGGAGTATCAATGTAGCAGAGGTTGTTTTGTGAACTACGTTCGACCTGATAAGTAACTTTGCCTGGCAACTTGTACTAATTTACCAATTACCAAATGCCTATTGAGCTCAGAGGCCTATATACAGTCTTGTGGCATGCAGATGATCCAAGTTCAAATCCAGTTTTTTTGAGAATGGAGTATGTGAAAGAGTTYGGGTCCAGAGTTTGGTGACTGGGCGCCAAGCATCCACAGGGCACAATTTGTTTGTGTGTATGAGTGTGTGGTTGGGCGCGTGTGTGTGCAGGCGTGTTCGTCTGTGTGTGTGCCTGTTTTTGTGTGAGCATATAAAGACGCCAAGTGTTTACAGAGCAGGAATACAGAGGCAGTGCCATGCAACAGATGTCTTGACAACCTAGATGTGGACAGCTCCATCCATCATAGGCTGTAGTCCTGATGATGAAAGCAGTGTTTGGAGGAGCAGGATAGGACGAGAGGTCCAGAAGGGCAGCACACGCTTTTGGGCTTTCATGGAGCCGGAGTTGTGAGAATGTGAGTTTCTCAGACATTGACAAGATGTTGTTGTTATCAGTAAATTAATCTTTCCTTTCGGGAGATGAACAACGGAAGCAGAAGATAAGACAATGCAAATGACCTGCTGTGTTCTACCTAATAAACATGCGTTTTAATGCTCATGATAACAATATCAGTCACGATCAAAAGATGTACTGTAGTATCAAATAGTAGTCGATCATTTAGTAGGGGAAGGGAAAGATAAGATCCTCTGTCTACCTGAAGGTTCAGCTTCCTCCTCCAGTCCTGTCTGGTCTCTCGCTTTCTCTCTGTCTGCATTATTCATGCAAATTTAACCTGCTCCCTGTCTGGCAAAACCAGCCACACACACGCATGTACGCACACACACACGGGCACACGCACACACCCACCCTCCGTGCCCTTTATTGATCCCTCAAGTACTTTGGTAAATTCCCTGTCTGTCCTAATGCTATTAATACCATTAAACACAGACCTTTATTACCAGCCACTTTAAGGACCCTCGGATGCCCTGGACCTGGATCAAAGTGGTGCGGTCTGCACAAYGCATCACCGGGGTGCGAACTACCTGCCCTCCAGGACACCAACAGCACCCGATGTCACAGGAAGGCCGAAAATATCATCAAGGACATCAACCACTCGAGCCGCTGCCTGTTCACCATCCAGAAGGCGAGGTCAGTACAGGTGCATCACAGCTGGGACCGAGAGACTGAAAAACAGCTTCTATCTCAAGGCCATCAGACTGTTAAACAGCCATCACTAACACAGAGAGGCTGCTGCTACTACAGATGAAATTGCAACATGTGTATGTGACCAATAAAAAATGTATTGAAGTGTGTCACAATATCATCCTAAATAGTTCGACTTGCCTGGATTCATCAGGAAAAGATGATGCGGTTGGATATCATTGGGGAGAGAAATATTTTCATTTGGCAATGGAATACCACAGACACCACACAAGTCGACCAACTCTAAGCACACTATGGCCTAGGTGGTTAGACATCTGGTTGAACTGGCTGAAGTAAGATAAAGGAACCATCATCTGTTTCAAAGTCAGTAAAGAGACATGCACTTTTTATTAGGTCCCCATGCCCTTCTACCTGGGTTAAGGTGATAAACTGAATTGTAACACCAAATCCTGCAAGTTTACAGAAGGCGAGCAACACAGAATAAGATGAAGTAATCAATCATGGAGGGAGGGGAGAGAGAGCACACTTTTCTATTAACAACTATACGGATGGAGTTAAGTGGTGGATTCTGCTTAAGCAGAGGAAACCGGTAACTCCATACACTAACACACCCCCCCAAACGCACTTCTCCCGCATTCAAGGCTTCAACCAGAGAGGAGCTTTTTAACGTCCACAAGGTAGTTCATGGCACTCGCATTCCGCGGCACCGCCCTCCAAACAATGAATCACGACAAGGAGTTATAAAATGAAATCGGCTCTTCCAATCCATTCGAGTGTAGCAGCCTGAAGGGCCGGCTTGTGTGTCTGAGCAGAAGGCGGATGAAGGAACAGAATAAAGAGGTGCTCCTATCACTCCCCAGGCCTCCGACTCACAAGAAATATCCCAAGCGGAGGAGTCCCATCCTCCTATACATTCATTCCACGCTGGAGGGAGGTATGGATGCGGTGCTTCCCAAGAAATATTTCAGGAATTGAATTCTCAATAAAGAAGTCCATTCATCTGCGCCAGGCGTGTTGTTCTCTCACCCAGCTATTTTCTGATTGCTATAAGTGCTATAAACTAGACCGAGACACTTTCAATTTGTCACCTGGGGGGCGCTAGCCAGCCTCACACTGATCTCATCCACATCCAGAATGAAAAAATTCCTCTCGAGCTTGATACCCTTTTGTTCGTTCCCGTTTTCTTCTTTTCATTTTATTTTCTCTAACTACTTAACCTGCAGGGCAAAAATGCTACAAGCTTCACAGCCACGACTGCCCTTTATTGATCTATAAGGCTGTGTAAAAGCATGCTTGTAGTGTTTTTGTCCAATTTAAATATGCTATATTTCTCTGTAAACAATGCAACTGTGAAGATGAATTCACTTGGATAAAGTGGTTAACTGTAAGTTAAAGACAAATGGAACTCGGGGGAAAAGAGAGCTAACGACTGGAAAATACTTTTCAACGGTCATTCAACTCGTAAGTTGTAAATCCGGCATCTTTCTCTTTGATGACAAATTTGCCCAGGAAGGATCGCCCGGCCACTTTCCTGTTCAACGCAATCACAAACTGTTAGTCCAAATGTTTTATGCTGCTTCATAAATTATGTAGGATGCCAGAGAGATATGTATAAGCTAGTAATAAGTAACTAAGTGTATTTTGATGTATCACTGTTAGTTGCCCATTGTCTCACCCTAATATTTGTCTATTTTACCAACGCGTATTGTTAAACACATAGTTGTTGGCCGGTGTGTGCTTGTTTGCCTATCAGTGTTTTAGAGAAATGTAACATTGAATATTGTAAGAGTTTCATTGTGTTTTATGTAAAATCGGCATGTTCTGAATTATGTCTCTGTACATTTCAAAAGTGCTGAACAAATAGTTATTTGATATATGTCCGTCGTCTCTTGCTCATATATGTCTTAATCAAAATTACGGATTTGCCTTTTATCCGCTTGTCTCCCATTATGCCATAGTTTGTACATCTAATGTCAATCACCAAGGGGTGAATTCATCTCACGTTTCATTGTATTTTGCGCTCTGTGTTTTTGTCATGATGCCTGGATACCAGACGGCTGTTTTTTATTGAAAAGGGTATTCAGTATTCGGAAACTGGATTTATGAATCCAGTTGACACACTGGAACATGGGGACAGTGCTTAGAGGTGACTAACAATTCGTCTTCCTGCCCCGGCTGCTTGWACTAAAGCTGGGGGAGAGCCATGGCATAGAAGGCACTCGGGGGAAGAGTAGAGTGGATTCCCTCTGTCTTCCTTGAGAGCTAACGCATTAGAATGGGTCGCTGCACAAATGTAAGGGTGTTAAGTGCACAGACGTGCCTCACCCCCATAGTAGCGTGTTTGTGTGGGAGGGGGGAGGGGAGGGGGGTGTTGGCTGCCCCTCTCTACCGCAGGGAGCGTACACCTAGGTCGGGCACCCTTTCTTCCCTCCTCTTCTTCCTCTGGCCCCTTCAACGCTCTTCACCTCCTCCACATAGGAGATTTGCTGTACAGCACTGACCCTTGACACCTCAACCTCTTTCACCCTTACAAGGCACTCAGGGAATTTGGAAATATGATCCCCACCAGAGTTTCAACATTTTACATTCAGAGACTCTTCAATAACATATTCCTTCTGTCTGCAAACACTTGACAAATGGCCAAACGTTTTACACTTCTTGCATTGCATCGGGTTTTGCAGGAACACTACTATATCGTATCTTAAATATTCAAACTTTACATAGGGTGGTAAATCCTCACAAACAACAATAATACAGATGAACTTTTCTCCTTTTTCCCATTCTCCGTACGGGTCAAGCGACATGCATTAAGATACTCCTGGGGATTTCTTTGTTAAGATATTGATGTAATCATGTCCAACGGAAACAGCCTGGAGATAACAAGTTTAATCTGGTGCCGGCTGCTACCGAAAATCAATGAGCTGTTCACTTGATGCGCTCGATAATCCGCGAGTCGCAATGATGCTCCCTTTTGCTCTTTAGAGTACACACGATATGAACACACCAGATACACTCTGGTTTTAGACTGCATCCACTTTTCCCCCAACGCCTTTCTTCAGACCATCCTCGTGACTTCAAAAGGGTTGTTCCCAAATAAACATCCTTATTTTAAAAAAACATACTCCAACTGCTCATTTTCCACAACAATTTTAGCCCTTTTGTTCCATTCTTGGACTTCACTGTTGTCCACTCATCTTTCTCGCTAATTGTACTCAACATGCGTTCAGCTTCAAAACAACACTTCTGCTTCCGCCATCTCCCTTCCATGCACCTCTAGACAGAGCCTGCCATTATCATGACAATCACTCCAACATTTAAAGGAACAGTGACAGGAAATAGGGATTGCGTCTGTGTGCTCCCTCCAGAGGCTACATCAGTGTGAATTCCCAAATCTGATATTGGTCACATGCAAAACTGAGTGTGGACAGTCAGAAAAAAAGATTGGGTATAGAAAGAAAACTTGATTTGGGCTCTGAGAATGGCTGTGTAAATACAGTAATCTCCATATCTCTGTGAGTTTCACCTCAATCTGATGGTGCTTTCAAAGCAACTAATAGGAACTCAGGGGGAAAAATAGTTCAAATTATGACATCAGTGATCTTCAGATCGAAGAGCGTTGTTCTATAAAGATGCCTGTCAGGCGACTTGGAATTCCGAGCTGGATGACTGTTCAAAACGATTTTTACCAGACAGAGCTTGTTTTTTCCCAAGTTCCAAGTTGTCTTGAACCCCCTGAAATCGAGTTTTCAGAATTCCGAGTTGCCAGTTGTTTTTGAACGTGGCATGGGGACTTGGTGTAATGACGTTTTGTACCACACGCATGTCCCTATCCTTTCCAATGATGGTGGATCAATGAAGATAATTCACTCAACTGTTTACCATTGGAAACAAATGGTCAGTGGCCTGTCGGGTGGTGTATAATTTGTGGAACGTTCCAACAGGAATCCGTTCCAAAAACTCCGTAAATATCAAGGTTGCCAACAAACAACGCATACAGAGTCGTATAACAGTAGAATGAGATACCGGGTAGTGAGTGAGCTATGTAATTACGTTTTTCACTCACCACGTTTATTCGGRAAAAATGTCTCTCTTCGTTCTGGTAGCCTCCACCATTTCTCGTTCGTTGGTTTAGTTATTATTTCCGGTGTTCCTGCATTCGCCGGTGAACTCTGTTGCGCCTCAATTGGGGAATCGCTGTGGTTGAAATGTAACTAATGACCGCTAGCCCCAGTATTTTATTAGCGAGGTGGCTTGTACACAATTGTTACCGATGATACTGTATATACCTACTCGTACTACAGTTCTGTCGGTGTTAATCCTGTTTCCCAGATATAGCAGCTAAACTGTGTCTGTGTTGTTGAGTTCATCTTGCCTAGTTAATAGAGTTGTGGTAAAGTATCAGTGGTAAAAGTATAAATTATTTGACCTTCCATATATTAAAAACCAGACATCACGACTTTCTTGTTTTTTTATTTAAGAAATAGCGATGGGAACACTCCAACACTCAGACATAATTTACAAACGAAGCATGTGTTTAGTGAGTCCGCTAGATCAGATGCAGTAGGGATGACCAGGTATGTTCTCTTGATAAGTGTGTGAATTGGACCATTTTCCTGTCCGGCTTAGCATTCGAAATGAAACAAGTACTTTTGGGTGCCAGGGAAACTGTATGGAGTAAAAAATACATTATCTTTAGAAATGTAGTGAAGTAAAATCAAAAGTTGTAAAGAAACAGAAAGAGTAAAAGTACAGATACAAAAAMMMMCAGATATAAACRGAATGTAGTGGAGTACTTTAAAAACATGTTTAAGTAATTTACACCACTGGACTTGAAAGGAACCCCTCAATTACCTCGACTAACCGGTGCCCCCACACATTGACTCTGTACMGGTACCCCATGTATATAGCCTCGCCATTTTTATTTTACTGCTGCTTTTTATTTATTTGTTACTTTTATTTCTTATTTTTTACTTAACACATATTTTTCTTAAAACTAAATTGTCGGTTAAGGGCTTGTAAGTCAGCATTTCACTGTAAGGTCTACATATGTAGAATTCGGCGCATGTGACAAATACAATTTGATTTGTTACACATGAAAACATGTTGTGAACCTGGTGTGACATTATTGAAACTGTTCTGACACCTAGTGGACATCAAGAGAAACTACACCATACATACACACTATACCCTTAACACAGATGGGATGCTTTACATACATTGCTCTTTTTTTATTAGACACTAATATATATGTCCAATAAACAGACGTTCAAAAGTCGAAATGTAAAACACAAACGACTGGAACGTTCTTCAAAAGCAGTTGTAGTGAATCAAGCATCTTCGGGTTACCWGAAATAGGTCAAAGTATATATTTTAAATGTTCWAATTTATTTGATCTTTATTTAACTAGGCAAGATGAACTCAACAACACAGACACAGTTTACCTGCTATATCTGGGAAACAGGATTAACACCGACAGAACTTGGCAAAATACAATGCATGTTTCTGTAGTACGAGTAGGTATATACAGTATCATCGGTAACAATTGTGTACAAGCCACCTCGCTAATAAATAACTGGGRCTTGCGGTCATTAGTTACATTTCAACCACAGCGATTCCCCAATTGAGGCGCAACAGAGTTCACCSGCGAATGCAGGAACACCGGAAATAATAACTAAACCAACGAGAAATGGTGGAGGCTACCAGAACRAAGAGAGACATTTTTTCCGAATAAWCGTGGTGAGTGAAAAACGTAATTACATARCTCACTCACTACCCGGTATCTCAATCTACTGTTATACGACTCTGTATGCGTTKTTTGTTGGCAACCTTGATATTTACGGAGTTTTTKGAACGGATTCCTGTTGGAACGTTCCACAAATTATACCCACCCGTCCCTGTCTGCTTAACGGCGTTAATCTCCAATAAACACCAAYGCGATAGCAGCTGGGGCTGGTCTACTTAGTTCATTGACTTCAAATGAACCAGAAAAAAACAGTGAGTGGAGTGTCTCGCTTYCTCTTCCGTCTACCTGACTAC
Organism: Salvelinus sp. IW2-2015; assembly: GCF_002910315.2. Classification (NCBI taxonomy): domain Eukaryota; kingdom Metazoa; phylum Chordata; class Actinopteri; order Salmoniformes; family Salmonidae; genus Salvelinus; species Salvelinus sp. IW2-2015. Next base: position 221,031 of record NW_019942660.1, on the reverse strand, counting down.
GTGTGTTGTATTTTCCTCTCCACTATCCCGGACTCCGKGACGTGAGAGACATTAGAAATAAACATGAGCGACGTGGCCACTAGCTAGTGTCACGCTTATCACTAGTCAAGGAAGGAAGAGAGAGTGGGGTACCACCCCTACCTGAGTTGTTATCAACAAAAGACCCAAATCTCACCGTTTATTTTCTTATATATGGTTCGGTTTATTGAAGTTTACTTTTTCCACAATCCAAACTCCATCTGGACTAATTAAGGCGAGTGAGCTTTTTATGAATGTATTTACCTTTTAAAAGTTGTGCGAGCGTTACCTTTGCTGTGCTAGTGTTGGTCAGCTGCATGTCGCTCGCATAAAATGGCGACAGCAAGTGGGTTTGCGAGTAGTTTTKAGGGGCTTTTCTTTCCCCTCTTTCTGAATTGGTTATAATATTGCAAAGATGTATGTAATCCGCCTGTAATGTATCGCTCACTCTGCCGATATTTTTTTTTGWGTAACAACATCAGCCAGTTTTGTTACAATGTATCATTTCGGGAATTTTCATGATGGTCTCGTTGACGGGATGTGACTGGCAAGATTTCCTAGTACAATCACTCTCTCTATTTTATTTAGTCACACTTTTATAGGKTGACTAATGTAGTTATAACGTAATGCAACAGCAAGTAGTTAACGCACTGTAGGCGTTATGGTTTATGTGGAATATGATTTAATTTGAATCAGTCCATATCGCATCCTCATTGTTGAATGATTTTGAGGAAGATTGGCTATATTCTATTAAAGTTTAAGATATTCTACATATCATAAAATCGTTTGTCCGTGGACAATTTCCAAATGGTAAATTATTGGGAAATAAGACTAAAATAGCCTATTTGTTTCATCCCAGCAGTGACAGAAATGTATTTATCAAACAGGCTATGCGAATRATTGAATGTTATCAGAATATCATCATTTTCACTTTTCTGTCTCTTCACATTTAAATTCATATCACAATATCACACTGTGTGACTGATAGCTTACATGAATGTATGCAAGCAGCAGTAGTTGTTTTAGGTTACTCCCACAACATGTCAACATTGCCATGCTCTCTGTGTATGATTTTTAGAGATTAGTTCAAAGCTGTACMCCAAAGGCTAATTTGTGTCTGACGTCCACGTGATAAACAAGCCATAGTGCCCCAGCTCTAATCTATTCATCAGCCATGTCACAGTTATCATCCCTGACATAAACCAATTGCCATACCTTTGTTGGAAAGAAAAGGGTAGACTAGTCCTTTATGAGTAAATGGAGGAGGAGGTGGGAGTCTGTGGCTGTCTGTCTGCTCTACATTAAAATTGTTCTAGAAGTTAGAACACAATATAAAATCAGAAGATATATATTTTTTAAATTGATTGACATATAGCATATGGATAGATAGTAATGGCGTATTTTTGTAAGCACTAACTCCGCCATGGTTCGTTGGACAAAGCCTATGAGGAAAATGAATGCCGTTTTTGGATAAACGCCGAAAATAAGGTCTGTGGTCAATGCAGTTTTAGGAGATCTTATACGTTTTGTTCACCAGTGTTGGGTTCTGACTTTTAAACTTGAAAATGTGAAATATCCTTAATATCCAAGWTTTCATAACAATCGGAAATCGGTATTTTTGCACACCGATTTGGCCAATTAAAAAAAAATATATATATATATGTTTTTTTTTACACCTTTATTTATCTAGGCAAGTCAGTAAAGAACACATTCTTATTTTCAATGGCGGCCTAGGAACGGTGGGTTAACTGCCTTGTTCAGGGGCAGAACGACAGATTTTTACGTTGTCAGCTCGGGGATTCAATCTTGCAACCTTACGGNAACCATGTGTAGTTTATCTAGCGTGTCCTGCGTTGCATATCATCGATGCGGTGCGCATTCGCAAAAAAGGACTGCCGTTGCTCCAACGTGTACCTAACCATAAACATCAATGCCTTTCTTAAAATCAATACACAAGTATATCTTTTTAAACCTGCATATTTAGTTAATATTGCCTGCTAACATGAATTTATTTTAACCTCTCTGGTACAAGTGGGACGCTAGCGTCCCACCTCGCCAACAGCCAGTGAAATTGCAGGGCGCCAAATTCAAAACAACAGAAATCTCATAATTAAAATTCCTCAAACATACAAGTATTAAACACCATTTTAAAGATAAACTTCTTGTTAATCCAGCCACAGTGTCTGATTTCAAAAAGGCTTTACGGTGAAAGCACACCTTGCGATTATGTTAGGTCAGCGCCTAGCCACAGAAAACCATACAGCCATTTTCCAATTAAGGAGAGGACAAAGACAAATAGCTTTAAAATTCATCACTAACCTTTGATCTTCACCGGATGTCACTCCCAGGACTCCATGTTAGACAATAAATGTGGGTTTTGTTTGATAAAGTTCATCTTTATGTCCAAAAACCCCATTTTGAAATTGGTGCGTTATGTTCAGAAATGCATTGTCTCAAACAAACATCTGGTGAATGTGCAGAGAGCCACATCAAATTACAGAAATACTCATCATAAACATTGATCTAAGATACAAGTGTTAAACATACGATTAAAGATAAACTTCTCCTTAATGCAACCGCTGTGTCAGATTTCAAAAAGGTTTTACGGTGTAAGCACACCATGCAATTATGTTAGGTTAGCGCCTAGCCACAGAAGGAGAGGTGTCACAAAAGACAAATAGCGTTAAAATGAATCACTTACCTTTGATCTTCATCTGATGGCACTCCCAGGTCTCCATGTTAGACAATAAATGTTAGTTTTGTTTGATAATGTCCGTCTTTATGACCAAATACCTCCTTTTTGTTCGCGCGTTTTGTCCAGTAATCCAAAATGCACAAGGTGCAGGCATTAAGTCCAGACGAAAAGTAAAAAAAACGTTCCATTACAGTTCGTAGAAACTGTCAAACGATGTATATAATCAATCTTTAGGATGTTTTTATCATAAATCTTCAATAATATTCCAACCGGACAATTCCTTTATCTTTAGACATGAAAAGGAACGGAGCTCGTGCTTCAAGGCTGCACGTGTGACTAAAGGGGGTATATGCAACAGTTTGGGCTGCCTGGCTCGTTGCGAACTGTGTGAAGGCTATTTCTTCCTAACAAAGAGAGCAAACTTCGCCAAACGCAGGGGGATGATTTAACAATAGCGCATTTGCGAAAAAAGCACAATGGTTGCACAGCTGTACCTAACCATAAACATCAATGCCTTTCTTAAAATCAATACACAGAAGTATATATTTTTTAACTTGCATATTTAGCTAAAGAAATCCAGGTTAGCAGGCAATATTAACCAGGTGAAATTGTGTCACTTCTCTTGCGTTCATTGCACGCAGAGTCAGGGTATATGCAACAGTTTGGGCCGCCTGGCTCGTTGCGATCTAATTTGGCAGAATTTTACGTAATTATGACGTAACATTGAAGGTTGTGCAATGTAACAGGAATATTTCGACTTATAGATAAAATACGGAACGGTTCCATATTTCACTGAAATAATAAACGTTTTGTTTTCGAAATGATAGTTTACGGATTCGACCATATTAATGACCAAAGGCTTTCTGTGTGTTATAATTAAGTCTATGATTTGATAGAGCAGTCTGACTGAGCGATGGTAGGCAGCAGCAGGCTYGTAAGAATTTATTCAAACAGCACTTTCGTGCGTTTTGCCAGCAGCTCTTCCCTGAGCTTCAAGCATTGCGCTGTTTATGACTTCAAGCCTATCAACTCCCGAGATTAGGCTGGTGTAACCGATGTGAAATGGCTAGCTAGTTAGCGGGCTGCACGCTAATAGCGTTTCAAACGTCACTCGCTCTGAGACTTGGAGTAGTTGTTCCCCTTGCTCTGCAAGGGCCGCGGCTTTTGTGGAGCGATGGTAACGATGCTTCGAGGGTGGCTGTTGTCGATGTGTTCCTGGTTCGAGCCCAGGTAGGGTTGAGGAGAGGGACGGAAGCTATACTGTTACACTGGCAATGCTAAAGTGCCTATAAGAACATCCAATAGTCAAAGGTATATGAAATACAAATGGTATAGAGAGAAATAGTCCTATAAATACTACAGTATATTAACTATGTTAAAAGGAACCACCAACTTTAATATGTTCTCATGTTCTGAGCAAGGAACTTAAACGTTAGCTTTTTTACATGGGACATATTGCACTTTTACTTTCTTCTCCAAAACTTTGTTTTTGCATTATTTAAACCAAATTGAACATGTTTCATTATTTATTTGAGGCTAAATTGATTTGTATTGATGTATTATATTAAGTTAAAATAAGTGTTCATTCAGTATTGTTGTAATTGTCATTATTACAAATACATTTTAAAAATCAGCTGATTAATCGGTACCGGCTTTTTTTGGTCGTTCAATAATCTGTATGGTATCGGTGTTGAGAAATTATAATCGGTCGACCTCTAGTCTCTTCACAGTCCCCAAGTGAAAAACACACTGTGGGAGGCACACAGTACTACATAGAGCCATTACTACATGGAACTCTATTCCACATCAAGTAACTGACGCAAGCAGTAAAATTATGATTTAAAAAGCAGATAAAAATACACCTTATGGAACAGCGGGGACTGTGAAGCAACACAAACATTGGTACAGACACAAGCATACACACACAATAACATACGCACTATACACAGACGTGGACTTTGTATTGTAGATATGTGGTAGTGGTGGAGTTGGGGCCTGAGGGCACACTGTGTTGTGAAATCTGCGAATGTATTGTAATGTTTTTAAAATTGTGTAACTGCCTTAATTTTGCTGGACCCCAGGAAGAGTAGGTGCTGCCTTGGGGATCCATAATAAATACAAAAACAAATGGATCAGTCCACTCAGACATGGTCTTGTACACCATGCTACTTTTTTTTGCTACTAAAGAAATCACTGTTGACCAACAGCTTGTCGACTAAATGGAGTCAGCCCTACATTGTACATTGGCCTTTAGCCCTATAAAAACCTTGTTTCTTGGCTTGTGAGTTGAATTTTAAAAGCAGCAGACTATATTGACAAACAAGAATACCAAAACATGAAGGCATCCAATATGTTTGTTTATGTTATACAGTAGATAATGGTACCACCATTTAAGACATCTCCAAACCAGATAATATTAAATGACTTGGAGGAATTTCATTGCGTAGTGTAAAATGTGTTTCTGGGCACATTTCTATATCCTCACTGATTTCTCTGTGTACTCTTTCTCTCTCTTCACATTGTCTTATACAGTAGCAATCAAAAGTTTAGACACATACTCATTCAAGGGTTGTTCTTTTTTTTTTTTTACTATTTTCTACATTGTAGAATAATAGTGAACTATGAAATAACACGTATGGAATGATGTAGTAACCAAAAAAGTGTTAAACAAATCAAAATATATTTTAGCTTCTTCAAAGTACCCACCCTTTGCCTTGATGACACTCTTGGCACTCTCTCAACCAGCTTCACCTGTAATGCTTTTCCAGCAGTCTTGAAGGAGTTCCCACATATGCTGAGCACTTGTTGGCTGCTGTTCCTTCACTCTTCGGTCCAACTCATCCCAAACCGTCTCACTTGGATTGAGGTCGGGTGATTGTGGAGGACAGGTCATCTGATGCAGCACTCCTTCACCCTAAAATAGCCCTTACACAGCCTGGAGGTGTGTTGGGTCATTGTCCTGTTGAAAAMCAAATGATTGTCCTATTAAGCGCAAACCAGATGGGATTGCCAAGTCAAATCACTTTCAGGACACAAACTAAAAACTCATTGTATCGTTGTTGTTGAGGCAACCACAAATGAGGACATTGTGCAATATTTAGATTCTAACTAATGTCTGAGTCTAAAGGAAATTAAGTTAATGTATATATAATTTGATAAACAGAAGAATATACTTAACAGTCTTATGATTTATATTATCTTGTTTGATATTGTACATTTAATTTACAGAATGCTCTGGTAGCCATGTTGGTTAAGTGTGCCTTGAATTCTAAATAAATCACAGACAGTATCACTAGCAAAGCACCATCACACCTCCTCCTCCATGCTGCACGGTGGGAACCACACATGCAGCGTTCATTCGTTCACCTACTCTGTGTCTCAAAGAGACACGGCGGTTGGACCCAAAAATCTAATTTGGACAGAATTCCACCAATCTAATGTCCATTGCTCGTGTTTCTTGGCCCAGGCAAGTCTCTTCTTATTATTGGTGTCGTTTAGTAGTGGTTTCTTTGGTTAGAGTATTGGGCCAGTAACCGGAAAGTTGCTGGATCGAATCCCAGAGCTGACACGGTAAAAATCTGCCGTTCTGCCCCTTGTTTAAGACATTTTTGGTTACTACATGATTCCATATGTGTTAATTCATAGTTTTGATGTCTTCACTATTATTCTACAATATAGAAAACAAATTAAGAAAAACCCTTTAATGTGTAGGTGTCCAAACTTTTGACTTGTACTGTATGTACAGACGCACGTAGTTTAATTAATCATACATGATTTATGATGATGACCTGAAATATATATGTATATATATATWTTTTTTTCTCTCCATCTTATTTGCAGGTTMTTCTCTGGCTCCCTGAAAGGAATACATATATATAGATATCTCCACTCATTACCTCTATTAACTGCACCTGTTTGAACTCGTTACCTGTATAAAAGACACCTGTCYACACACTCAATCAAACAGACTCCAACCTCTCCACAATGGCCAAGACCAGAGAGCTGTGTAAGGACATCAGGGATAAAATTGTAGACCTGCACAAGGCTGGGGTGGGCTACAGGGCAATAGGCAAGCAGCTTGGTGAGAAGGCAACAACTGTTGGCGCAATTATTAGAAAATGGATGAAGTTCAAGATGACGGTCAATCACCCTCGGTCTGGGGCTCCATGCAAGATCTCACCTCGTGGGGCATCAATGATCATGAGGAAGGTGAGGGATCAGCCCAGAACTACACGGCAGGACCTGGTCAATGACCTGAAGAGAGCTGGGACCACAGTCTCAAAGAAAACCATTAGTAACACACTACACCGTCATGGATTAAAATCCTGCAGTGCACGCAAGGTCCCGCTGCTCAAGCCAGCGCATGTCCAGGCCCGTCTGAAGTTTGACAAATGACCATCTGGATGATCCAGAGGAGGAATGGGAGAAGGTCATGGTGGTCTGATGAGACAAAAATAGAGCTTTTTGGTCTAAACTCCACTCGCCGTGTTTGGAGGAAGAAGGATGAGTACAACCCCAAGAACACCATCCCAACCGTGAAGCATGGACGTGGAAACATCATTCTTTGGGGATGCTTTTCTGCAAAGGGGACGGACGACTGCACCGTATTGAGGGGAGGATGGATGGGCCATGTATCGCGAGATCTTGGCCAACAACCTCCTTCCCTCAGTAAGAGCATTGAAGATGGGTCGTGCTGGGTCTTCCAGCATGTCAACGACCCGAAACACACAGCCAGGGCAACTACGAAGTGGCTCCGTAAGAAGCATCTCAAGGTCCTGGAGTGTCCTAGCCAGTCCCAGACCTGAACCCAATAGAAAATCTTTGGAGGGAGCTGAAAGTCCGTATTGCCCAGCGACAGCCCCGAAACCTGAAGGATCTGGAGAAGGTCTGTATGGAGGAGTGGGCCAAAATCCCTGCTGCAGTGTGTGAAACCTGGTCAAGAACTACAGGAAACGTATGACCTCTGTAATTGCAAACAAAGGTTTCTGTACCAAATATTAAGTTCTGCTTTTCTGATGTATCAAATACTTATGTTATGCAATAAAATGCAAATTAATTACTTAAAAATCACACAATGTGATTTTCTGGATTTTTGTTTTAGATTCCGTCTCTCACAGTTGAAGTGTACCTATGATAAAAATGACAGACCTCTACATGCTTTGTAAGTAGGAAAACCTGCAAAATCGGCAGTGTATCAAATACTTGTTCTCCCACTGTATATAACACACACACACACTGTGACGTGAGAAAACAACGCATGGTCATGTTCTCCCACGCTCCCCTCCCAATGGCTTGTCTATAATCAGGACCCCAACTGAACCACAACCCGACCCCCGTACTCCTCGGCCGGCTACCAAAACCAACCCCCACCCTCTATTCCAACCATGGCCAGCAAGAGGAAATCCACCACCCCCTGTATGATCCCCAATAAGACCATTCACCTCCGTGAGGAGCTGGAGCAGGACTCATGGCTGTCAGACCCTCCTTTCCTCCTCAGACAGGCCCGGGACCAAGGCTACCCCGTGGGCGGTAACAGGCAGATCCCGATGGAGCGATCTCCAGTTGAGTCCTCCAGGCTTGAGGGGGGCGACATTGTCAAAGACTGGGGAGGCACCTACACATGCAGGCATTGTAACTTTGAGACCCAGGACCTCAACCTGTTCCTGGACCACGTCTACAGTGGCCACCCGGACTTCAGAGCTGACCCCAGCTTCCAGTGCATGGACTGTGGGGTGTCGGCAGCCAAGTTCGAGGGCCTGACCCTGCACAACGCTCGGGTCCATCTCAGCACTGTGAGCACCACCCTACAGCTGAGGAAGAGGGACATGAGGTTGGTGGTGGAGCAGAGTCTGGTCACAGGGACAGAGACAATGAGGGACACAGATCTCCATCACCAAGACCCCCATCATGAGGATGCTGAAGGGCAAGTCAGAGTCCAAGAGGATTGTGGTGTCCCATTCTTCCCCTGATGAACCCTCCTCAGACCCCCCACCCCTCTCCATCTCTACCTCCAAAGAGACCGAGAGAAAAGAGACCCCCATAGTGACGGTTACCCACGTCCCTACCATAGTGCACAATGGGACGGTCACGCTGCCCTCAGCTATCCAGATAGTGTGACTCGGGGGGCTCTGCCCATGCTCAAGACCGCCATCACACAGGTACTTAGTACATACATTTTTGCTGCGTTTCGGGTACTGGTAAGTTCATTCCTGCAAATGAGAATTATTGAACTTATTTGGTTCAATGTTATATTTAATTCCTTTGCCAGAATGTGTACAACTTCCCTCAGGGAGTTGAATGCAGTTCAACGTTTTTTTTCTATTCTCTGAAGCAGGTTGTGTCTGTGATCCAGAACAGGAACTTTCACCGTCAGACAGCTCCCATCGCTGTCTCCTCAGCTTTCTCCTCCACCTCCTCTTACTCTACCTCCTCCAAGAACATGCCCAAGGTACAATTCCCCCTTTTGATTAAATTGTGTCGGTCCCACTTTATATGAAGACTTTATAGGCAGTGTAGGTACACATTATTACATGGTACAAATACGTGTTTTTTTGTGTCTTTTGAGCTGAGTGTAAAGCTTCTCCTGTTTCATATGAAAAAGTTCCATGAAGTAGTTTAAATTCTGTAATTACGATTTTGGTACTACATAAAATATGTTTCTACCTTCTGTGGTGCAGGTGATGATCCCTCTGAGCAGTATCCCAACCTACAACGCCTCCATGGACTCGTCCTCCTTCCTCAAGACGTCCTTCAGTAAGTTCCCCTACCCCACCAAGGCAGAGCTCTGCTACCTCACTGTGGTTACCAAGTTCCCAGAGGAGCAGATCAACATCTGGTTCACCGCCCAGAGACTCAAGCATGGCATTAGCTGGTCTCCAGAAGAGATTGAGGAGGCCAGGAGGAAGATGTTCAACACCATCATACAGACTGCACCACCTAGCACCAGACACTACACCGTGGCCAGACCCAGGCCCAGCATACCATCACGGTCCTGCCTACCTCTCTGGGTCCTACGGGGATCCCTCACATCCTCCAGGGCTCTCTGGTGGGCCAGGGAGGGGTGATTGTCACCCAGCCCATGATGGCTAATGGCATCCAGGTCAGCAGTGCCCCCATGACCCTGGCGGTCACACCCAAGCATCAAGCTGCGGCCCGGCCTATGGTGCAGGCCCGGCCTGCCGCCCTGGTGGCGGATAAGGGGATCAGCATGGTGGGGGGGACAGTGGGGAGCAGTAATAGTGGAAGCAACATCAGTAGTAGTAGTAGTAGTAGTAGTAGTAATGGTGGAGGGAGTACTAGTAGTATCAGCAGTGGTAGTCGTAGTTTCAGTAGCTATGCTAGTGTTATTAACTTTAGCCTTGGCAACAACCAAGGGAACAACATTCATAGCAATCCCAATGGCAAAGACATCAACACCAATGGTAAAATCAATCTTGCTATTGCTAATCTCAATGATAAAAGCAACAGCAATGCTATCAGCATGGTTAAAAGCATCAGCACTGACAGTAGGCGCAATGTCGGCAGCAAAAGCCACAACAGTACTATTGCTAAAATGATCAGTGAGAGTAGAGTCATCGCTGATATCAAAAGCACCATYGACAACAAACCCAACAGCAGCAAAGATACTAACAGCAGCAGCTTGAGCAACAACAAAACAACAACCACCCAGATCTGTGGTCACACAGCCACAGCTACTCCTCCCCCTACAGCCTCCACAAACACCACCAGTAACCCCACCACCACCAAAACAGAGGTGGCTTCTTCCCCCTCCACTAAACATTCTTCCCCGGCACCAAGTGAGAGCACGGTCGCCAGCGGAACCCCAAGTTCCCGAACGCTCCCCAACACCTTCCTGGACCCTAGCTTCTACAAGAGCAAGAAGTCAGTTGAGCAACTGTGTGCACAATCTGGGACCCTCAGTGGTAACAGGGGTACCCCCATGGACCTGTTGGACACTCCCAATGAACCCCCCCCAAAAAAACAGCAGGGGTTGGCAGCCCTCAGCTCCCCTCCCTCACAGATGCCCACTTCCCCAACCACCCCGTCCAGACGGCCCCCCAGACCCCCCTCCCCAGACTTCACAGCCATCCGCTACAAAGAGAGGGACCCTCAGCAGGTGAGTGGTGGTGCGACTGTGATGATTATGACTTAGTTTATTTACACGTAGCTTAGTGTTCCATAAGATTTTTTTTAAATCTCATCGGTTAAGTATCCCTTTAATGTGTATTTACTGCCAATCAATTGTGCTCACTGTGACATGAGAAACTTACGCTCGTCTATCCTACAGTAATCTCCTCTCTACCCCACCAGGTGAGGGCACTGGAGGCCAGCTTCAGCCAGGACCCTGACCCCTCCGGAGAGGAGGTGGACCACCTCCGGTCTGAAACCAAGATGACCCGCAGAGAGATCCACGGCTGGTTTGCTGAACGCAGGAAGAGAGTCGCTGCTGAGAAGAAGAAAGAGGAGTTAGAGAGGGAGGAGGAGATGGAGGTGGGAGTTAAGCGTAATGATGATGCCGGGGTGAAGAAAGAGGAGTATGCGAGGGAGAGGCAGAAGGAGGATGGTTCAGGCTCAGAGCTGAAGGTGAACCCCATTAAGATCAACCTGAAGATGCTCAGTCCAATGGCAAAATGGAGACTGAGGCAGGGCAGGCAGACAGCCCTACGATGCCTACCCTATTTCCCCCAACCCTTACCCCAGAACCCTCCCCAGCCTCAACCCTCACCCCTGTTCCAGCCACAATTCCATCTCTAACCCCAAATCCAACCCCATCACCCAAACCCTCTGCCTCTACAACCCCAAAACCAGCAGCACAATCTTCCACCCCTGCCCTCAAGCCCTCCACATCCCCCAAACCCTCCCCTATCCGGGGCAAGAAGACGTTAGAGCAGCTCCACCTCCTGAAGCAGATGTTTGCCCGGACCCAGTGGCCCAGTGCGGTTCAGTATGATGAGCTGATCTCTTCCACGGGGCTGCCCAGGCCCGAGGTGGTGCGCTGGTTCGGTGACTGTCGCTACGTGCAGAAGAACGGCCAGCTAAAGTGGCTAGAGGCCTACCAGACCATGGTCCCGGAGGAGGACTTCCGGAGGGGAGACACTCAGATTCTCAAGGCCCATCTGGAGGCTTATGGGAGTCTGGAGGAGGAACAGGTATGACTCTCCCATTATCTCGGATCAAGAGTTTTTATATTACGGAGTGGCTGCTGTTCTGTATTTTCTAGTACCCGACTTGCCGTGGCTAATGATAAGGATATTTCTGCACATGCGCAGGATTTTCTATTTACATAGTTATTTATTCCGCTGCCAACGTAGCTTCTGCTCAGTGCTCCGCTACCGCTTCCCCCTACTACACTAAATAATATATTTTTAAGTCGATGCTAAAGACATGGTCGACAGGTCTGTCTGCATGTAGCCTTACACCCCTTTTTTTCAGGAGGGGTGTAAGGCTACATGCAGATATCATGTTGTAAACAATCGACATGCAAGGAATAATAGTGAGCCTAAAACGTTCGGCTGCCCAGAGCTGTTCCACCAGCTAGGTAGCCTACTCGTGCGGTATTTGCATGATTATTGAGAAGTGAAATGGCAGTTAGTAGGGCAGCGTTTCCCRAACTCGGTCCTCGAGACCCCAAAGGGTGTATGTTTTAGTTTTTGCCCTAACACTACACAGTTGATCAAATTATCAAAGCTTGATGATTAGTTTATTATTTAAATCAGCTGTGTAGTGCTAGGGCAAAAAACTAAATGTGCATCTCTTGGGGTTCAGAGTACTGAGTCTGGGAAACCCTGTAGTAAATCCTGTGTGTGGTTAAAACTCACATCGCCGAACTCAAGTGGGGAGTTACAGTTGAAGTCTGAAGTTTACATACATTTAGGTTGGAGTCATTAAAACTTGTTTTTCAACCACTCCACACATTTCTTGTTAACAAACTATAGTTTTGGCAAGTCAGTTAGGACATCTACTTTGTGCATGGCACAAGTCATTTTTCCAACAATTGTTTACAGGCAGATTATTTCACTTATAATTCACTGTATCACAATTCCAGTGGGTCAGAAGTTTACATACACTAGGTTGACTGTGCCTTAAAAGCTTTGAAAATTCCAGAAAATTATGGATTTAGAAGCTTCTGATAGGCTAATTGACATCATTTGACTCAATTGGAGGTGTACCTGTGGATGCATTTCAATGCCTACCTTCAAACTCAGTGCCTCTTTGCTTGACATCATGGGAAAATCCAAATAAATCAGCCAGCCAAGTCTGGTTCATCCTTGGGAGCAATTTCCAAATGTCTGAAGGTACCACGTTCATCTGTACAAACAACAGTACGCAAGTATAAACACCATGGGACCACGCAGCCGTCATACCGCTCAGGAAGGAGAAGAGTTCTGTCTCCTAGAGATGAATGTACTTTGGTGCGAATGTGCAAATCAATCCCAGAACAACAGCAAAGGACCTTGTGAAGATTCTGGAGGAAACGGGTACAAAGTGTCTACATCTACAGTAAAATGAGTCCTATATCGACATAACCTGAAAGGCCGCTCAACAAGGAAGAAGCCACTGCTCCAAAACCGCCATAAAAAAGACAGACTATGGTTTGCAACATAAAAAAGCCAGACTATGGTTTGCAACTGTACATGGGGACAAAGATCGTACATTTGGGAGAAATGTCCTCTGGTCTGATGTAACAAAATTGGAACTGTTTGGCCATAATGACCATTGTTATGTTTGGAGGAAAAAGGGGGAGTTTGCAAGCTGAAGAACACCATCCCAACCGTGAAGCACGGGGGTGCTTTGCTACAGGAAGGACTGGTGCACTTCACAAAATAGATGGCATCATGAGGGAGGAAAATTTGGTGCATATATTGAAGCAACATCTCAAGACATCAGTCAGGAAGTTAAAGCTTGGTTGCAAATGGGTCTTCCAAATGGACAATGACCCCAAGCATACTTCAAGTTGTGGCAAAATGGCTTAAGGACAACAAAGTCAAGGTATTGGACTGGCCATCACAAAGCCCTGACCTCAATCCCATAGAAAATTTGTAGGCAGAACTTAAAAAGCGTGTGCGAGCAAGGAGGCCTACAAAACTGACTCAGTTACACCAGCTCTGTCAGGAGGAATGGGTCCAATTYATTGTGGGAAGCTTGTGGAAGGTTACCCAAAACGTTTGACCCAAGTTAAACAATTTAAAGGCAATGCTAGCAAATACTTATGGAGTGTATGTAAACTTCTGACCCACTGGGAATGTGATGAAAGAAATTAAAGGTGATATAAATAATTCTCTCTACTATTATTCTGACATTTTACTTTCTTAAAATAAAGTTGTGATCGTAACTGACCTAAGACAAGGAATTTTTACTTGGATTAAATCAAATGTATTTATATAGCCCTTCTTACATCAGCTGATATATCAAAGTGCTGTACAGGAAAAACTCCCTAGAAAGGCCAAAACCTAGGAAGAAACCTAGAGAGGAACCAGGCTATGAGGGGTGGCCAGTCCTCTACTGGCTGTGCCGGGTGGAGATTATAACAGAGCATGGCCAAGATGTTCAATGACCAGCATGGTCAAATAATAATAATCGCAGTAGTTGTCGAGGGTGCAACAAGTCAGCACCTCAGGAGTAAATGTCAGTTGGCTTTTCATAGCCGATCATTAAGAGTATCTCTACCGCTCCTGCTGTCTCTAGAGAGTTGAAAACAGCAGGTCTGGGACAGGTAGCACGTCCAGTGAACAGGTCAGGGTTCCATAGCCGCAGGCAGAACAGTTGAAACTGGAGCAGCAGCACGGCCAGGTGGACTGGGGACAGCAAGGAGTCATCATGCCAGATAATCCTGAGGCATGGTCCTAGGGCTCAGGTCCTCCGAGAGAGAGAAAGAAAGAGAGAATTAGAGAGAGCATACTTTAATTCACACAGGACACTGGATAAGACAGGAGAAGTACTCCAGATATAACAGACTGACCCTAGCCCCCCGACACAAACTACTGCAGCATAAATACTGGAGGCTGAGACAGGAGGGGTCAGGAGACACTGTGGCCCCATCCGATGATACCCCCGGACAGGGCCAAACAGGCAGGATATAACCCCACACACTTTGCCAAAGCACAGCCCCCACACCACTAGAGGGATATCTTCAACAACCAACTTACCATCCTGAGACAAGGCTGAGTATAGCCCACAAAGATATCCGCCACGGCACAACCCAAGGGGGGGGCGCCAACCCAGACAGGAAGATCACGTCAGTGACTMAACCCACTCAAGTGACGCACCCATCCTAGGGACGGAATGGAAGAGCATCAGTAAGCCAGTGACTCAGCACCTGTAATAGGGTTAGAGGCAGAGAATCACAGTGGAGAGAGGGGAACCAGCCAGGCAGAGACAGCAAGGGCGGTTCGTTGCTCCAGAGCCTTTCCGTTCACCTTCACACTCCTGGGCCAGACTACACTCAATCATATCACCTACTGAAGAGATGAGCCTTCAGTAAAGACTTAAAGGTTGAGACTGAGTCTGCATCTCTCACATGGTTAGGCAGACCATTCCATAAAAATKGAGCTCTATAGGGTAAAGCCCTGCCTCCAGCTGTTTGCTTAGAAATTMTAGGGACAATTAGGAGGCCTGCGTCTTGTGACCGTAGCGTACTTGTAGGTATGTATGGCAGGACCAAATCGGAAAGATCGGTAGGAGCAAGCCCATGTAATGCTTTGTAGGTTAGCAGTAAAACCTTGAAATCAGCCCTTGCCTTAACAGGAAGCCAGTGTAGGGAGGCTAGCGACTGAGTAATATGATCAAATGTTGGGGTTCTAGTCAGGATTCTAGCAGCCGTATTTAGCASTAACTGAAGTTGATTTAGTGCTTTATCCTTGTAGCCGGAAAGTAGAGCATTGCAGTAATYTTTCTGCATCATTTTTGGACAGAARGTTTCATATTTTTGCAATGTTACGTAGATGGAAAAAAGCTGTCCTTGAAACAGTCTTGATATGTTCGTCAAAAGAGAGATCAAGGTCCAGAGTAACGCCGAGGTCCTTCACAGTTTTATTTGAGATGACTGTACAACCATCAAGATTAATTGTCAGATTTAACAGAAGATCTCTTTGTTTCTTGGGACCTAGAACAAGCATCTCTGTTTTGTCCGAGTTTAAAAGTAGAACGTTTGCAGCCATCCGCTTCCTTATGTCTGAAACACAGGCTTCTAGAGAGGGCAATTTTGGGGCTTCACCATGTTTCATTGAAATGTACAGCTGAGTGTCATCCGCATAGCAGTGAAAGTTAACATTATGTTTTTGAATGACATACCCAAGAGGTAAAATATATAGTGAAAACAATAGTGGTCCTAAAACGGAACCTTGAGGAACACCGACATTTACAGTTGATTTGTCAGAGGACAAACCATTCACAGGTACAAACTGATATCTTTCACACGACAGATAAAGATTAAAAACCAGCCAGAACTTGTCCGTTGGTAGACCAATTGGGTTTCCAATCTTCTCTCAAAAAGATTGTGTGTTCGTGGAATCAAAAGCAGCACCTAAGTCTAGGCACGAGACAGATGCGAGCTCGGTCTGACGCCAGTTAAAAGATGTACTTTACCTCACTTAAAGTGCCAAGTCTGCAGTGCTATGAGATCTAAACCAGCTGAGGTTTGTATATTGTTTGTTTTCAGGAAGGCATGAGTTGCTTGCGAACCAACTTTTTTCAAAAGGTAGAATTGAGAGAATGGAAGATTTTGATATATGGCCATTTTTTAGTTTTTATATTTCTTCTGGTGTAAGGTATTTGGCTTTTTCAAAGGAGGTTTATTACTGCCACTTTTAGTGAGTTTGGTAACATGTGATAGAGACGTTTATTATGTTCAACATAGGAGGCCAAGCACAGGAAGCAGCTCTTTCAGAGTTTAGTTGCTGAATAGGTCAGTATGCACTTGAAAGGTTAAAGCACATGATTATGGTTCAGTCATTGTGTGGAGTATAGTATATAAAATCACTAAGTGTTCTCTTGATCCATAGGTCTGGAGTTTGCAGACTCAGGACAAGCTGACTTTGGAGATTATGCAGATGAAAAGAGGAGTCCGTTAATTGCTTTCATAATGATATATGGTCTTTTCCTCAAAGAAGTTCATGAATTTATTACTCCCTGAAGTGAAACATCTCTCTTGGGAGATGCTACTATTAGGTTAACATTCCGCGACAGTCAAAAATACATCTTTGCGATGTTTCTTTTTTCCCTCAATTAGTTGGAAAAAATAGGATGTAAGCATGCATGAGAGCTCTTCATACTGCACGGTTACTGTCTTCCAAGCTAGTCAAGACTTCCAAGTTTGTGCTGGCATTTCGTTTCAATGTTGGAACTGCTTCAAACTCGGGTCAATTTCTGTATACCAGGGAGCTAGTTTCTTATGACAAATGTGTTTAGTTTTTAGGGGTGCAACTGCATCTAGGGTATTGCGCAAGGTTAAATTGAGTTCCTCAGTTAGGTGGTTAACTGATTTTGTCCTTGGTTGGCAGAGGGAGTCTGGAAGAGCATCAAGGAATCTTTGGGTTGTCTGAGAATTTATAGCATGACTTTTGATGCTTCTTGGTTGGGGTCTGAGCAGAATATTTGTTGCGATTGCAAACGTAATAAAATGGTGGTCCGATAGTCCAGGATTATGAGGAAAAACATTAAGATCCACAACATTTATTCCATGGGACAAACAGGTCCAGAGTATGACTGTGACAGTGAGTAGGTCCAGAGACATGTTGGTACAAAACCCACTGAGTCGATGATGGCTCGAAAGCCTTTGGAGTGGGTCTGTGGACTTTTAAATGTGAATATTAAAATCACCGAATATTATCTGCTATGACTACAAGGTCTGATAGGAATTCAGGAACTAAGTGAGGAACGCTGTATATGGCCCAGGAGGCCTGTAAAACAGTAGCTATAACAAGTGATTGAGTAGGCTGCATAGATTTCATGACTAGAAGCTCAAAAGACGAAAACATAATTTTTTTTTGTTGTAATTTGACATTTGCTATCGTAAATGTTAGCAACACTCCGCCTTTGCGGAATGCAGGGGGATATGGTCACTAGTGTAACCAGGAGGTGAGGCCTCAATTAACACAGTAAATTCATCAGGCTTAAGCCATGTTTCAGTCAGGCCAATCACATCAAGATTATGATCAGTGATAAGATCATTGACTACAACTGCCTTTGAAGTGAGGGATCTAACATTAAGTAGCCTTATTTTGAGATGTGAGGTATCACGATCTCTTTCAATAATGGCAGGAATGGAGGAGGTCTTTATTCTAGTGAGATTGCTCAGGCGAACACCGCCATGTTTAGTTTTGCCCAACCTAGGTCGAGGCACAGACACGGTCTCAATGGGGATAGCTGAGCTGACTACACTGACTGCTAGTGGCAGACTCCACTAAGCTGGCAGGCTGGCTAACAGCCTGCTGCCTGGCCTGCACCCTATTTCATTGTGGAGCTAGAGGAGTTCGAGCCGTGTCTATGTTGGTAAATAAGATGAGAGCACCCCTCCAGCTAGGATGGAGTCCGTCACTCTTCAGCAGGCCAGTCTTGGTCCTGTTTGTGGGTGAGTCCCAGAAAGAGGGCCAATAATCTACGAATTCTATCTTTTGGGAGGGGCAGAAACCAGTTTTCAACCAGCGATTTGAGTTGTGAAACTCTGCTGTAGAGCTCATCACTCCCCCTAACTGGGAGGGGGCCAGAGACAATTACTCGATGCCGACACATCTTTCTAGCTGATTTACACGCTGAAGCTATGTTGTGCTTGGTGACCTCTGACTGTTTCATCCTAACATCGTTGGTGCCGACGTGGATAACAATATCTCTATTTTCTCTACACTCGCCAGTTTTATTCTTAGCCAGCACCATCTTCAGATTAGCCTTAACGTCGGTAGCCCTGCCCCCTGGTAAGCAGTGTATGATTGCTGGATGATTCGTTTTAAGTCTAATACTGCGGGTAATGGAGTTGCCAATGACTAGGGTTTTCAATTTGTCAGAGCTAATGGTGGGAAGCTTCGGCGTCTCAGACCCCGTAACGGGAGGAGTAGAGAACAGAGAAGACAAGGCCTCAGACTCCGACCCGTTGCTTAATGGGGAAAASCGGTTGAAMGTTTCTGTCGGCTGAATGAGCGACACCGGTTGAGCATTCCTACAGCATTTCCCTCCAGAAGCCATGAGAAAGTTGTCCGGCTGCGGGGACTGTGCGRGGGGATTTATACTAACGTTACTATCTGTACTTACTGGTGGCACAGACGCTGTTTCATCCTTTCCTACTCTGAAATTACCCTTGCCTAACGATTGCGTCTGAAGCTGGGCTTGYAGCACAGCTATCCTCGCCGTAAGGTGGTCGTTCTCCTGTATATTATGAGTACAGCGACTGCAATTAGAAGCCATCATGTTAATGTTACTACTTAGCTGTGGCTATTGGAAGTCCTGACGAACCATGTCCAGATAAAGCGTCCAGAGTGAAAAAGTTGAATGGGAAAGAAAAAAAAGTTGAGTGAGGGAAAAACTAAAAATATATATATTAAAAAGTAAAAAAAAGTGAAGTTGTCAGGTAGCAAAGTAAGGTTGGCAACAAAACGCACAGCAACACGTAAACAAGTCTGCAAGTTGTGACCGGAAATGACGAAATGTCAGGAATAGTTTAAAAGTATTTGGCTAAGGGGTATGTAAACTTCCGACTTCAACTGTACATGCAGCATATCAAACACCAGCAAGACTTAGACACACAGTCTAATTAGCTATTTATGTAGGTTCATCATCATTGCAAGCGTTGGCTAAGTAGGAGGTAGACATGCAGTCAAAGTTGTAGTGTTCTTTTTCAGGAACTCTGGCCAGTGTCTATGATATGGCAGGAAGTATAAAGGTTAGCGTACATCCTCACACAAAACACTGATTGTTTTTGTGCCATGGAAATGTGTCGGGACTGCATACTGCTTGTGCAACTGCAATAGCTGTTTCAACAGATCGAGAAGGTTGTAAATAATACATCCAGATCAAAATTATAAACGTAACTTGCTACAATTTCAAAGATTTTGCTGAGTTACAGTTCATGTAAGAATAATCAGTCAATTGAAATAAATGAATTAGGCCCTGATCTATGGATTTCACATGACGTTGGTAGAGAAATGAACGTTACATTCTCTGGCAACAGCTCTGGTGGACATTCCTGCGGTCAGCATGCCAATTGCACGCTACCGCAAAACTTAAGACATCTGTGTGACAACCTCACATTTTAGAGTGGTCTTTTATTGTCCCCAGCATAAAGTGCATCTGTGTAATGATAATGGTGTTTAATATGCTTCTTGACGTGCCACACTCGCCAGGTGGATGGATTATCTTGACAAACGATAAAATGCTCACTAATAGGGACATATTTGTGTTCAGTATATCTTTTCATTTCAGCTGTTCAGAAGTATGTGGCAGAAACATTTTCATTGGTCAGAAGAGGACAGCAACCTGAAGGGAGCAGCAGTAGTGTAAAATAACACAGAACGTGATCTGGATCCTCCGTATCCACATCATCTGTTAAGCTTCAGATTCTGTCACTATGTAGTTTTATTATGTCACCTTTATTTAACCAGGTAGACCAGTTGAAAACAAGTTCTCATTTACAACTGCGACCTGGCCAAGATAAAGCAWAGCAGTGCGACACATACAACAACACATGTAATAACCTGGTATTTGTGCACCTGAATGTAAAGTGTGACTAGAGCTGTTGCGGTGACSATATTACCGCCACACCAGCGATCAAGAGTTATAAAGGCAGTCAAATTCCATATGACTGTTTAGTCACAGTAATCAGGCTTCTCCAAGCTCTGATGCTGCTGATGGTCATTAATAGCCGACCAAACTTGCTACCTGCCTGGTAATCCGCACTCGATTGTCCCTCTAATCAAAACTGAAATCAATGCAAATGTTTTTGAAAATCGAATCAAACACTTCATGAGAGCCTGTGAACTCATGTTGCGATCCTCTACTAAAAGCTTCCATCAGCTTTCTAGAGGCTAGGCCTACTATGTTTATTTCTCAACTTAATACATTTTTGATCTTTACAACAGGAGTATAGCCTACCTGGCTGGCATGAAAGTGAACCACGGGAAAAGCGTCCTCCATTCGCAATTTAAGTGCATAGTTGACATGTAGTTTTTCCCCTTCCCCTGTTTCGATACAGGTACATGCTATTGGTCCATTTTAAATCAAACCAAATTTCACACACATTATTTAGTACATGTAAAGACAACATTAAATCAAGAATAGTCTGATGGGTGACAATATTAACCTTGTGAATGATATATTATCACTTGAATGATGCCCAGAGTAACAAACTGACTTTTTGTTGTTGGCTTTTCCTAATCATAGTAGCACACCTCATGTAGCCCATTAGCCTGTATGTTTTGATAAGGTTTGTATGATGACTAAAGTGGCCAAATAACTTYGTAAAATGGAGTATATTAATCCACTTTACAAGGGGTGTGGAGCCTAACTGGCATACATAAGCAGCACGTGAGTTTCAAGTTTGAGGAAGATAATTTTCACCATAAAAATTCACCTTTATAATAWGAGTATTACATGCATAATCACATTTGCGGTCACTTATGATAATGGTGTTTCCCGCTAATGGAACATTTGTGCTTATAGCCTACTACCATTTGCTCATTGCTGTGCTTATAATGTGAATAAATAGCCTAATAGTTTATTAACATTAAGCTAAATGTTCTGATCTGTTGCGTAAGCAAGTTTTCTTTTACCTAGTGGTTGTATTAATTTGGGATCTATTACATCCTACAACTGTCCCAGACTGTGTTTGTAATAWTTTTTTTKGTACTATTGGGGATAGTAGATTGACATAGGCTAGTGCTTTTGCTGTTCAAGGCCTAATCATCTTGTTGGCTGACAAAGTCAATGTAGACAGTACTTCAAATATCTTCAATATGCACCTCTGAATTGGATAAGGACGTGCTCGGTTGTGTCCCGGATATGTCTGTGTTCACTTATAGCCTGTGAGAAAGATCCGATTAGGGGATGGAGAGCCATGTGCGTGAGAGTTGCTTCGGAGTGTGCAGCACTCGCGGAGAAGGGCACAACGCAACACTTCGGACCCATGGCACAACGGCCATCGGCCGCAAAAGGCATGGATTTTTTTAGGGTGCATTACGGCCACAAAGGGGATGCCACCGTGAAATTCATTATCAAGTGCTTGTCAAATTGTGAATGAGAGACTGATGAAGTGTGTACAACCTGCACACAAAAAAAACAAAGCAGAGCTCATGCTTTTCAAGCAACTTTTTTCAAATCATCATTAGAGCCTCATCATGCAGCCTTACAATGTATTCAAAATCTAAACATATAGCCCAACGTTTGTAGAACAACTGAAGTTACATTAATAACTCTAAATTAAGCATATAGGAGTACCTATTTCTTTGTTAATCACTCATCACAGAATAGCCGCATGTGCGGCTATTCTCTCCTCATCCCCCTCAATTAATTTGGAGAAAATATTTATATTTCATTCAGCTTTGTTCAATTGTATTCATCATACTATAAATKAAATGTTGTCTACTAAATGATTTAGTATAGACCACAGCCATTTGGCATTGCTCATTGCTCTTCTGTTCTTCTGAAATAGACTACATTTTCTTCATATCATGCTTCTTTTGGACCTGTCTAAAATAAATAATGGATGTATTGTGAAGGTGTAGGCTATATTACATGGATTTATTAGACTTTTTAAAATGTAGATGTTCCAAAGGTCTGCATCAGTGGCTTGTGTTGAAGCCAGGATATGCTAAATGTGTTTATGTTAATTAACTGTAACAGCCAGCCCGGCACCCATGGAGGGAGGAGTGGCGGAGCCGGTCCAAGAAGAGGGGGTGGTGAAAGAGGAGAAGATGGAGCAGTCGGTGTCTGGAGGAACGTAAAGGGGGATGAGGAGAGGAGTGCGGGAAAACAAGACTGAATCCTGTAAAAGGTAGTTGTTTTCCCACCAATTTTTATTTGATATGTGGTCTGCATTATTTTCTTGGTATATGTATGTTTTGAATATTGACACATTACACTTATCATTGACATTCACCGAGTTTACAAAACGTCAGGAACACATTTCTAATATTGAGTTGCACCCCCTTTTGCCCTCAGAACAGCCTCAATTCGTCGGGGCACGGACTCTACAAGGTGTCAAAAGCGTTCCACAGGGATGCTGGCCAATGTTGACTCCAATGTTTCCCACAGTTGTCAAGTTGGCTGGATGTCCTTTGGGTGGTGGACCATTCTTGATACACACGCAAAACTGTTGAGTGTGGAACCCAGCAGCATTGCAGTTCTTCACACTAAAATCAGTGTGCCGTTCAAAGGCATTTAAATATTTTGTATTGCCCATTCACCCTCTGAATGGCACACATGTCTCAATTGTCTCAAGGCTTAAAAATCTTTCTTTAACCTGTCACCTCCCCTTCATCTACACTGATTTGGAAGTGGATTTAACAGGTGACATCAATAAGGGATCATAGCTWTCACCTGGTCAGTCTRTCATGGAAAGAGCAGATGTTCTTAATGTTTTGTACACTCAGTGTATAAAGTGGCACCACACTAATTACCCATGTAAGGTTTATTTATTTTTTCATTTTTGTCACGGGCACAGACTGAGGATCTTAGTCTGAGCAGGGAAGAGAAGTGAGTGAGGGATGGAGAGAGAGGTGCCCCCCAACTCCCATATTTTTCTCCAACACTCCTCTATGCTGAAGATGGCACTTGAAACCACCACATCCTCCAATCYGCCATTTTCTCCTTCAGTTCCAGTTGAGACTCTTAACGCAGGATTCACAGAGGAAGGGGTGAGAGTATGTTTCTCTCTTTCTGTCCTCTCTGCTGCCGGCCCTGTTGTGGTTGGAGGGAGAAGTGGATGGATTTGGAGCAGAAAAGTAGGGGAGAGATGTGGTTGKGATTTGGACTCCAGCAGACATAGGGAGGGTGGGGGGGTTAAACTCCTGACTGGACAGATATCGACCCAGCCTATCCTCTAGTGTGAGGATCACTGGTGTGTGAAGAGCGAGAGAGAGACTGACTGTAGGCCTATCCAATAGGTTTTTTGTACTGGGGTACAAGATGAGAACTGCATAGAATTCTTTTTTATGAAACTTGAGTTCAGAAGTATCCTTGTTTTAGCATCAAGTGTTTCTGTTCTGGACATGTATTTCTGTTTTCATGGATCTTTCTTAAACTGTAACAAACCTTGACTGACTAAAAGAAGTTCCAACATACTTATTTTCAAAATAACAAAAGTCACCATAGGCTATATTTTATTTAAAAAATACCGCACAAAAAACTGGTGTTAATAATCTGTGAGATAAGAATTAAGACATTTATTACATCTTCACCATTTCATCAGGCGACAACCTTACTTTTATGCTGATCATGATCCTAGTAAGCTAGGTGGGATTTCTATAATTTTGCTTATACTTCTTATCAATTCCTCTACACAAGTGGGTAGAGGTTTCAATGTGGATCATACAAGCAAGTTCATCATCAAAAGAAATTGTGTATTTCATTGAGCCATGATTGATCATCACTTCAAGTGTTTACCTTCTCAGTTAACTGTGTAGTTTCACATTCAAACGGATGTTTATTCATGGKGAATGTTCATATTAATTAAGTCAAACAAGCACATAAGTTGAGGCCAATAGTTGAATAAGTACTTTATTTAATTCTCAAGCTTGAATATGTTTCACATGAAAGGCTAAATTAAAATGAATAATTTTCTCCATAGCTCAGGCACTTTACAAAAAGGCTCAGTTTATAAATGATACCATCGGTAACAAAGTGATGATGTGTCAAGATCAAAATAAAAACAATGACAAACCAACAAGGGATTTCTGAATGTGCAATGTAGCTATGTACTCTTACCCTACATATTTGTTTGGACAGGTCAAATGTTTTATGAGGCGACAGTACAGAATGTCAACTCATTTGAGGGTATTTTCATGCATATCGGTTTTACTGTTTAATGCTTTCATTTCTATGTATCTAGTCCCCCCCCCATTTGAAAGTGTCAAATTAATTTAAAGTATGTGTATTAAAGTAGCCAAATKTAGTATTCTGGTCACATATTCCTAGGATGCAAAGACTACATCAAGGTTGTGACCCTACAAACTTGTTGGATGCCTTTCCTGTTTGTTTTGGTTGTGTTTCGGATTACGTTGTGTCCAATAGAAATGAATTGTAAATGATGAATTCTCATTGTTGTCACTTTTATTGTAAATAAAAGAATATGATTCTTAACACTTCTACATTAATGCTACCATGATTGCGGATAATCATGTATGAATCGCGAGTGAGAAAGTTTGAGACATATACCCCACCCCCCTAACATGCTAACCTCCACTGGTATTGGTAATGGTGAGAGGTTAGCATGTTTTGGGGTATGATCTTTGTTCCTCTAACCTTCAGTCATTATTCATGATTATCCGTAGTCATGGTAGCATCCATATCAATGTAGAAGTGTTCAGAAACATTCTATTCTTGGCTCCCGAGTGGCACAGTGGTCTGAGACGCTGCATCCCTGTGCAAGAGGYGTCACTGCAGTACCTGGTTTGAATCCAGGCTGCATCACATCCGGCCCGTGATTGGGAGTCCCATAGGGCGGCGCACAATTGGCCCAGCGTCGTCCAGGTTTGGCCAGGGTAGGTCGTCATTGTAAATAAGAATTTGTTCTTAACTGACTTACCTAGTTAAATAAAGCTTAAATAAAATAAAAAATCAATCTACACACAATACCTCAATTTCTGCAAATGTATAAAAAATGTACTGAACTGTYTTATTCATGTAAGTATTCAGACCCTTTGTATGAGACTCAAAACTAAGCTCAAGTGCATCCTGTTTCCATTGATCATCCTTTAGATAGTTATACAACTTGATTGGAGTCCACCTGTGGTAAATTCAGTTGATTGGACATGATTTGAAAAGGCACACACCTGTCTATATAAAGTCCCACAGTTGACAGTGCATGTCAGAGCAAAATCCAAGCCATGAGGTCAAAGGAATTGTCTGTTGAGCTCTGAGACAGGATTGTGTCGAGGCACAGATCTGGGGAAGGGAACCAAAACATTTCTGCAGCATTGAAGGTCCCCAAGAACTCAGTGACCTCCATCATTCTCAAATGGAAAAAGTTTAGAACCACCAAGACTATTCCTAGAGCTGGCTGCACTGAGTAATCGGGGAAGAAGGGCCTTGGTCRGGGAGGTGATGAAGAACCCGATGGTCACTCTGACAGAGCTCCAGTGATCCTCTGTGGAGATGGGAGAACCTTCCATAAGGACAACCATCTCTGCAGCACTCCATCAACCAGGCCTTTATGATAGAGTGGCTGGGCCACTCAAAGACATTCAGAGACTTGTCCCGATGCCACTCCTGCAGTGTCTTGACTGAGTGCTTGCGGTCGTTGTCCTGTTGGAAGGTGAACCATTTCCCCAGTCTGAGGTCCTGAGAGCTCTGGAGTAGGTTTTCATCAAAGATCTCTCTGTACTTTGCTTCATTGATCTTTCCCTTGATCCTGACTAGTCTCCCAGTCCCTGCTGCTGAAAACCATCCCCACAGCATGATGCTGCCACCACGCTTCACCGTAGGAATGGTGCCAGGTTTCCTCCAGACGTGACGCTTGGTATTCAGGCCAAAGAGTTTCATCTTGGTTTCATCAGACCAGAGAATGTTTTTCATGGTCAGAGTCCTTTTGGTGCCTTTTAACTACAAGCGGGCTGCCATGTGCCTTTTACTGAGGAGTGGCTTCCGTCTGACCACTACCATAAAGGCCTGATTGGTGGAGTGCTGCAGAGATGGTTGTCATTCTGGAAGTTTATGCCATCTCCACAGAGGAACTCTGGAGCTCTCACAGAGTGACCATCAGGTTCTTGGTCACCTCCCTGACCAAGGCCCTTCTCCCCTGATTTCTCAGTTTGGCTGGGCAGCCAGCTCTAGGAAGAGCCTTGGTGGTTCCAAATTCCAAATTTCTTCCATTTAATTTCTTAAACCTGTTTTTGCTCTGTCATTATGGAGTTTTGTGTGTAGATTTGAGGGAGGAAAAATTATTTTATAGATTTTTGATTAAGGCTGTAACAGGGAAGGGGTCTGAAAGTTTTAGGGAATGAGGGTGTCATTTGGGACGTAGATTATAGGGGGTAAGAGTGTTTATACTGTACAGTTGAAGTTGGAAGTTTACATACACCTTAGCCAAATACATTTAAACTCAGTTTTTCACAATTCCTGACATTTAATCCCAGAAAAAATTCCCTGTCTTAGGTCATTTAGGATCACCACTTTATTTTAAGAATGTGAAATGTAAGAGCAATAGTAGAGAGATTGATTCATTTCAGATTTTATTTTTTTCATCACATTCCCAGTGGGTCAGAAGTTTACATACACTCCATTAKTATTTGGTAGCATTGCTGTTAAATTGTTTAACTTGGGTCAAACGTTGTTCTGGGATTGATTTGCACACCAAAGTACGTTCATCTCTAGGAGACAGAACATGTCTCCTTCCTGAGCGGTATGACGGCTGCGTGGTCCCATGGTGTTTATACTTGCATACTATTGTTTGTACAGATGAACGTGGTACCGTCAGGCATTTGGAAATTGCTCCCAACGATGAATGAGACTTGTTGAGGTCTACATATTTTTCTAAGGTCTTGGCTGATTTCTTTTGATTTTCCCATGATGTCAAGCAAAGAGGCACRGAGTTGGAACGTAGGACTTGAAATACATCCACAGGTACACCTCCAATTGCCTCAAATTATGTCAATTAGCCTATCAGAAGTTTCTAAAGCCAGAACATAATTTTCTGGAATTTTCCAAGCTGTTTAAAAGCACAGTGAACTTAATGTAAACTTCTGACCCACTGGAATTGTGATACAGTGAAATAATCTGTCTGTAAACAATTGTTGGAGACATGACTTKTGTCATGTACAAAGTAGATGTTCTAACCGACTTGCCAAAACTATAGTTTGTTAACAAGACATTTGTGGAGTGGTTGAAAAATGTGTTTTAATGGCTCCAACCTAAAAGTATGTAAACTTCTGACCTCAAGTGTATGTTACCTCTAGGGAGACTAAAGTACACCTGCTTTTACACCACAAAACAGGCAACGGAATGACAGTTTTCAGAACGCAAGTTTGGCCAAATAAGAAAAGCCTGTGTGTCTGTGTGTATATAAAGTCTTGAGTTACTCCATTGCTAAATGTGGAGGAAAGACACGTTTAAAACAGCCACAGAGATCCCTCGTGTTTTACACATAAAAAAAATGTAATCACATTATGAATGTTTAAAAGTTAAAAAACACGGAGACAGAAGCTCTGCTGCCATTGTCTGACCAACAGCACAACGGGAATAAATATATTTACTCACAGTATATGTCAGAGAAAAGAGAATAATAATAACCCAACCTGGAAAACAGTTTCAAACTGTTACCTTTTCCTCTCGCTCGCTCAATCTACCTTCCCTCCCTCCCTTACAAACTTTTGCGTTCGAGTAGAACACAACAAAAAATTCCCCATCTCCTGACTTCTTAAACGTTCTTAAACGTTTCTTACTGAAACGTAACAAAAAATAAAATAAATGATTGTGTTGTTTTTGTCTTTCCTGTCTGCGACTTTCACCACCCACTTACTACATTGAGGGGGAGAGGGACACGCAGAGGAGAGAGAGCAGAAGGAGAGAGAGCTGCCTGAAATGTAGGCCAAAGCGGTGGTGGGCATTTCCATAGAAAGTGTTCATAGCAGTCAGTGACATCATCGGTATAGGGAGGGACTGGGCCTTGGAATACGCCCTGATTGGTCCGGCCTAAACACGATTCTCTCCGGCCCACTCTGCTCCTGCACATCATCCTAAGCGTGGGAGAGAGAGAGGACACGCTAGAATCTCACACAAAACAGAACACTTAAATGCTCTAACACAGACAGATAGAAACACATGTTTATACATAGAAGTACGCACCCTTACACATACCTCCTGTTCTGAGGGTCCAGGTCCAGCAGAGCCTCCTGTGATACTATGAAGTCATTCAGGGGTGTATGGTAGTGGGCCTTGAAGGAGCCCTTGCTGCCTCTGTTGGTCTGAGCTGCTGGGGACTGGGGCAGAGGGGACATGRAGGAGGCTGAMGACGTGGAGCCTGTATCCCCCAGACGCTTATGCCCTGTCTGCATGACCACTGCCACAGATGCACCTCCTACCGGCAGGAACATGCTCGGCACCTCCCTATTCTCATCCTAGCAAAGGGAGAGAAAAAAAGTTGAAGGAGAGGAGTGAAGAGGGGTGAATAACTGTCCCTCCCAGCCAATTTGTGATGGGCACTCTGACAGGGGTGGTGGAGTCCAGTGAGTGTACGCACCCTGCCCTAGTGATGTCCATGTACACCAACAGAGGCCAGCTCCAGATCCTCATTATAACTGTTCTTCAGAGGGACCGACCAGTAACCTGAGATAACACAGACAGTCATAGGTCTAGTAAAGCAAACAGAACGACAATCTGAAATGTCATTAGTTGTCAATCTATCCTGCTAGTCAGTGAGCACGTCAGGGTGTGTCATACTTGTCTCAGCCAATCCGAGTGGGTGTTGTGGTGCATACCTGTCTTGAGGCTGTTGATAGGGAACATGTCGATCTCTCGTACACCACGAAGCGCAGAAAGGCAAAGTGCAGAGTTACACACCGTGAACTGGAAGGGCTTCCCGAAGGCCACGTGGGGTTCAAACCGTTATCCGCTGGAGAAGAGATGAAAAGAGAGCGATGAGAAAAGATTAGCGATCTAAATTGACCATTGTCATATATTATGYTTCATCATCATAACTCCATATACTGAATTACTGTGTGTGTAGGTGAGTGTATTTGTGAACACCATGGGACGTTTTCCCCTATCAGGTTCCCACACAGTCCTAAGCTGTTTGTACAACTTCCTTGTTTTTCCTTAGGGAAAAGGGATGGATACCTTGTCAGTTGCACAACTGAATGCGTTCAAATGAAATGTGTCTTCTGTATTTAACCCAACCCCTCTGAATCAAAGAGATGCCCGGGGAATTCTAACCAGCGACCTTTCRGTTGCTGGCCCAATGCTCTTAACCGCTGCCCCGTGGACTGGACATGAAAWGACAATGCTGGTGTATCTACAGCTTAATTCCAAACCAATCACTACACCATTCCCCTCGCCCTAACACCTAGGACTCTTCTCTTAGTGAAATAACACCTGTTTCAACAACTAGATATAAAGAGAAACTGATTGGTTGAATCAGTTGTGTTAATGTCAGGTCTGTTACACACCGTCTGAGTCGGTCATCTGCTTGGCGCTGTCGTATTCTGCACCACACACCTCAATCTCAATTAGCGGGCACATGATGCYTCGCCCATGTTTAGGCAGGTGACGAGCACCCAACACCTGGAAAGGACAAACAGTTTAAACACTTTCACTCCAACTAAACACACACTATCTGCAGGGTGACGGACTCCAGGCCCCTGAGTGTGTCGGTCAAAGTTGTCGTCTCTCATGATTGGTGGCTGGAGGACAGAGGCACTCCTCCCGTTCAACATGAACAGAGCCTGGTTCATCTGCATGGGCTTGTCTGGAGATGGGGAGGGAGATGAAAGAAAGGAGGACGGAGGGGGAAAAAAGTTCAGTCAACTGGGGGTAGGTGGGTCATTTTCAAAAAGGTAAACCAGTTATTCTTCATTGGGAAATAAATCCCCTCTCCTACCTGAGTGTATCCCTCCAACAACTCATCATTCCTCCCTCCCTCTGTACCTGCGGTATGAAAGTTGAGTGCGACCAGCTGGGATCCACAGAGCAACATGGGCAGAGGGTCGTAGTTGAAGGAGTCCAGCCTCTGTCTACGGGGGTAGATACAAACAGCTGTAGCCGGTTGTACTGCATGAACCTCTTCCACTTGATCCAGTTCACATATTTCTCTGCCTTGGTCTCCAGGAATGACGACATGTCCCGGAAACACACCYGCTCCATCCCAATCTCTACAGGGGAAAGGAGGAGATGGGGGGTGAGATATGCTGGTGTGTGTGTAGCACAGATGTGTCCTTACTATCCTCGTCGAAGGGTACATGTTTACTGTAGATGACCAGGTCAGACAGCTCCAGAGCAATCTTCTTCCTCCTCTCTATCATCTTCCCCTCCTCCAGCTGACACACACACACACACTACTTCACAGACTATCAGTAGGACACTACAAATGAATAATCTTACTCTTATAAACTATTCCTTTAAACCTCAATCTAAATGCCTCCCTCTCTTCCCCCTCTGTGCAGTCCATACCTTGGGCTCTGATGTCATGGTGACCTCTCTGATCTTGATGACCCACTCTTTGAGCTCCTCCTGGGTGTTGGCAGCAATGTGAATGACCTGCCCTGCCCTGGGAGAGGGAGGAGGGAGAACACATACACCCTGCTTCCCTTACCATCAGGCCTCACCACTAACCACAGGTCTCAAACTGTAGACCCCAGTTCCTACATTTGAATATAAAAAGGGATTTTATCAAACAAAACTATGCTACATTTTTTCTCTCGGAACCTCAGGATGACAAATCAGAGCAAGATTACTGAATGTAAGWACATTATTTACCTTCAGARGTGAATGTATCAAACCAGTTGCCATGATAAAAGTGTTTTGTTGTTGTGCACTATCCTCAAACAATAGAATGGTATTTTTTTCTGTAATAGCTACTGTAAATTGTACACTGCAGTTAGATTAGCAAGAATTTAAGCTTTCTGCTCATATAAGACATGTCTATGTCCCGGAAAGTTGGCTKYTGTTYMSAACGTCATTCTRGTCACATTATCGCATATTGAGCAACTATACCCAGTTTACGGACACCGATACTGTAGAAGTTAAACACTATTATTGCACACAGAGTGAATCCATGCAATTTATGTGACTTGTTAAGGCTGGCTCACTGCCTAAATAAGTGAGGTAACGTTAGCCATTCCGAGTCCGTTGACATGGAGCTAAACATCTTTGCCTGCATTTTACAGTGTTTTACGTAATCCAATAAAAGAGAATCATCAACATGACAAAAATAAATGTAAACATGACGTTCAATGGATAGCTATCTCGCCTGTCATAAAGAAGAAACTGGCTACAAATAATATAAGGMAACTTTGTGGGCTTGCTCGCCATATTATTCACTTAACCAGTATGCTAGCTACAGTACTACAGTAACAACTGTTGGATTCGACATTTTGAACATTGAGATATTAAATAAATGATAGGAAAGAAGCATAAAAGCAAAGGAGAAAGAGACTGGGCCTCTGTAGAAAGACAGATAGCTGTGGAATGTGTTGGAATGTGTTGGGGGAYGGGAGCAGAGCACCGTGTTGATACAGGAAAGACAGATAGACCTCTGTGGATTAGATGAAGGAGGGGTTGAGGTCAGGAGGTGAGGACAGGTCACCTGAAGGGAGTAATAAGGGTTTGGTATCTTGTTACTCTTTTCCTGTTAAACCATAAGGTGTAAGGATTGGAGAGGGAATGTTTTAAGTGGGATATATATATATATATATATACACTGCTCAAAAAAAATAAGGGAACACTTAAACAACACAATGTAACTCCAAGTCAATCACACTTCTGTGAAATCAAACTGTCCACTTAGGAACAACACTGATTGACAATAAATTTCACATGCTGTTGTGCAAATGGAATAGACAAAAGGTGGAAATTATAGGTAATTAGCAAGACACCCCCAATAAAGGAGTGGTTCTGCAGGTGGTGACCACAGACCACTTCTCAGTTCCTATGCTTCCTGGCTGATGTTTTGGTCACTTTTGAATGCTGGCGGTGCTTTCACTCTAGTGGTAGCATGAGACGGAGTCTACAACCCACACAAGTGGCTCAGGTAGTGCAGTTCATCCAGGATGGCACATCAATGCGAGCTGTGGCAAGAAGGTTTGCTGTGTCTGTCAGCGTAGTGTCCAGAGCATGGAGGCGCTACCAGGAGACAGGCCAGTACATCAGGAGACGTGGAGGAGGCCGTAGGAGGGCAACAACCCAGCAGCAGGACCGCTACCTCCGCCTTTGTGCAAGGAGGAGCACTGCCATAGCCCTGCAAAATGACCTCCAGCAGGCCACAAATGTGCATCCGTCAGAAAAACAACACAATACTAATGTTTTAATTTAGGAAGAGTTCAGAAATCAATATTTGGTGGAATAACCCTGATTTTCAATCACAGCTTTCATGCGTCTTGGCATGCTCTCCAACAGTCTTTCACATTGATGTTGGGTSACTTYATGCCACKCCTGGTGCAAAATTCAAGCAGCTCGGCTTTGTTTGATGGCTTGTGACCATCCATCTTCCTCTTGATCACATTCCAGAGGTTTTCAATGGGGTTCAGGTCTGGAGATTGGGCTGGCCATGACAGGGTCTTGATCTGGTGGTCCTCCATTCACACCTTCATTGACCTGAGAGTTGTAGCTATAGTTATAGCTCTCTTGCTCCTCCCATTGGCATTCTGTGGGTAGTACAACTCATTTGCGACTTTTTCTAGGCTCATAATCTGAGGAAGCAACTGCGTCAGATCTACAAATCAATGAGCTAAAGACGTATCCATTTGGTTTGCAAATCAGTGAACCTGCGCCGCATTCACTTAATTCGATGCATACGGAAAAACAGATTGACGCATATCAAATTACCCAGCTGCCATTTAGAAACAAATCGTCAAAAAAAGGTAATAATTTAAAAAATGTCTTCTGGCTGTTTAAAATTGGCCACGTCGGGAAAATAAGGACATGGACATAMATTTTGTTCAGGTTAACACCATTAGGTTTATACCAGTGTGCGCTCTGGATTTACCAACGGACAATCTGACAACTCTCTGAATTTACGAACGCCGAGAAGGCACTCTGAGCGCACACTGGCACTCCAGATTGAATTGACGTTGGTGACTTTGTGTTGGTGGGCAACATTTTATTAGGCTTTTTTTGCCGACGATTAGTGACACTGGCCCTATTCAACGGGTGTTGAGCATTCGTAAATTCGTCAGTTATTCTGCGCTCTGCACACTCAGACGAGAGTGCTCTGAAATTGGAGTAGATAGCCAGAGTGAATTTACGAACGCAGCCTAAAAGGAATTTATAGCATGTAGTATACTCATTAACTATGTAGTATACYGTATGTTAGTATGGGTATTTGAACACAGCTTTACTCTCTGGGGGGCCATCTGTCCTTTAAAAACGAACAATAGACGGATGAAGATGAGAGGAACAAAATAAAAACCATGATAAATATTATAAATCTACATCAAAAGACAATTTACCATTGGCTCGAGGCCCAGAATTGACCTGCAAACTGTACAGAATAAATACAAATATGTAATGTATGCCAGTAGAAAGGAGAATGTCAAGATTCAGACGGAAATAAGAACAATTCTACACAAAGCACAGCGATCGCTAGCGCATTTGAAATAAAGTTGCTTCTGGAATGACAACTAATGAAACTTTATTTACATATCGATTGTATCCATGGAAACACATTAAAAATGACATTTTATCATGATATAGTCAACGAAAACAATTCAAATAACTATCTAGCCTATTAAATATAAAAAACATAAAGCATAATAACCTATCATAATAACACTACCTGCGAGTCTCTTTGACCATGATCTCTGCTCATTGTCAATTTGCTTGTAAAGCATACACAAGACAGATGCCCAAGGTAAGAAGATGAGGTTGATGGAGTAGTCTGGATAGACTGGAATCGTTGCGCACTGGGTCCGAATTTCTGGCAACTGTGCATACTCAAATTAATWAAAATAATGTTGCCTACTGTCCTACATGGTTCTTCCCTAAAACAGTTGTAATTCACTGATTTCTGGTAAGATCACGTTAGAAACATGGAAACCGATGAGAAATAGGGTCACTTTCTGAATTACAGTAAATACTCAATTGTCAGCCTGCAATGCAAAGGTGACTGCATTGAACCATGTTAAAACGGTATATGAAACAATTCATGCAGCCAACTTTCACAGAATATCACAGTGCAACTTTGGAAGTAAAGCATATTAAACCATTTCATCACAGGACAAAAAATAGTAGAAAATGTAATTAAGTTTTACAACATAATTATACAATTGAGTCAAGTTTTATTATCAGTCTTCACATAATTAATTAAACACACACACACACACACACACACCCTAGTTACAACCTCACATGATAGCAGGGACAAAACATCAACAATTATTTTTCAAACAATTATCTGTACATGGTTATTTTCACCATCAAAAACGAGTAATCCTGGAGAAAAGAAGCTCGTCGAATGATTGACAAAGAAAAATACATTTACAGTTACAGTTCACAGGGTTTCACTACGGTGGTCATTTAGACTTCCTTCTCTTAGCCTGGGTAGGGCTGGCACCCGTTTCTGAAAGGACACAGAGAGAGAGAGAGGGGGACATGTTTGATGAGACAAATACCTTTACAATAAAGCCGTAAACTATATGTAAGAGTAAGTTATGTATGAGAGTGTTTGTGCTCTAAATCAGTGGGAAGTGTGCGTGCATGCGTGTGTACCTTTAGCAGCAGCACTGGTTCCAGGCCTGGCCGGTCTCTTCCTCTGCATGCTGTCTGCCACAGTCTCCTCCTCCACCTCCTTGTCGGMCCGCGAGCTCCGTCTGCTAGGACCCTTCGACTTCTCCACGGCAGCCCTGATAGATGCCCGACAGAAAACAGAGCCAGAGACACRACAGAGGAGATAGAAAAGAAAAGCAGGAGAGGTCAGTTACAAAGATAAAAGAAGAAACTACAGTAGCTACTCAGTAAAAGTTATTCCTTCAAGTTGGGAAAATCGCTTCGGAGTGGGCTGTTTTTCCTCGTCTATTTTTTTAATTTAACCTTTAACTAGGCAAGTCAGTTRAGAACAAATTCTTATTTACAATGATGGCCTACCACGGCCAAACCCAGAYGACGCTGGGCCAATTGTCCCTTATGGGACTCCAAATCACGGCCGGTTGTGATACAGCCTGGAATCGAACCAGGGTCTGTAGTGACGCCTCAAGCACTGAGATGCAGTGCCTTAGCCGCTGCGCCACTCGGGAGCCTGTCTACAACAGATACTGTCCGTCTACACCGTAAATAGTATCCGATAGATAACAAAATGGTGGACACGACAGGGCTGCTGCGTGCGTCCTGGCAGTGCTCACGTGTAAATACATACCTTGAGACTAAGTTAACGTGTGTCTTTCTTTTCTTTGCCCATCTGTGATAGAAGTGGAAAAACAGCAGTCAACTAAACTGTGATGATGCTTAACAAACATGGTTTTAGTCCCCCAACATACTCTTAGTGACAATCATCCCCAGAAGAAAAATATCAGACATGGCCATATTCATACTTAATTAGTACAGTTGTTCTTATGCAGTGGTAGTACTTGTCGTCAAAAGACGTTTGGATATAGTTTACATGCTAAGCATACATGCACTATATATCACAAAAGTGAGTACACCCCTCACATTTTTGTAAATATTTGAGTATATTTTTTCATGTGACAACACTGAAGAAATTACACTTTGCTACAATGTAAAGTAGTGAGTGTACAGCTTGTATAACAGTGTAAATTTGCTGTCCCCTCAAAATAACTCAACACACAGCCATTATTGTCTAAACCGCTGGCAACAAAAGTGAGTACACCCATAAGTGAAAATGTCCAAATTGGGCCCAATTAGCCATTTTCCCTCCCCGGTGTCATGTGACTCGTTAGTATTACAAGGTCTCAGGTGTGAATGGGGAGCAGGTGTGTTAAATTTGGTGTCATCGCTCTCACACTCCCTCATACTGACTGGTCACTGGAAGTTCAACATGGCACCTCATGGCAAAGAACTCTCTGAGGATCTGAARAAAAKAATTGTTGCTCTACATAAAGATGGCCTGGGCTATAAGAAGATTGCCAAGACCCTGAAACTGAGCTGCAGCACRGTGGCCAAGACCATACAGCGGTTTCACTGGGCAGGTTCCACTCAGAACAGGCCTCGCCATGGTCGACCAAAGAAGTTGAGTGCACGTGCTCAGCGTCATATCCAGAGGTTGTCTTTGGGAAATAGACGTATGAGTGCTGCCAGCATTGCTGCAGAGGTTGAAGGGGTGGGGGGTCAGCCTGTCAGTGCTCAGACCATACGCTGTACACTGCATCAAATTGGTCTGCATGGCTGTCGTCCCAGAAGGAAGCCTCTTCTAAAGATGATGCACAAGAAAGCCCGCAAACAGTTTGCTGAAGACAAGCAGACTAAGGACATGGATTACTGGAACCATGTCCTGTGGTCTGATGAGACCAAGATAAACTTATTTGGTTCAGATGGTGTCAAGCGTGTGTGGCKGCAACCAGGTGAGGAGTACAAAGACAAGTGTGTCTTGCCTACAGTCAAGCATGGTGGTGGGAGTGTCATGGTCTGGGGCTGCATAAGTGCTGCCGGCACTGGGGAGCTACAGTTCATTGAGGGAACCATGAATGCCAACATGTACTGTGACATACTGAAGCAGAGCATGATCCCCTCCCTTTGGAGACTGGGCCGCAGGGCAGTATTCCAACATGATAACGACCCCAAACACACCTCCAAGACGACCACTGCCTTGCTAAAGAAGCTGAGGGTAAAGGTGATGGACTGGCCAAGCATGTCTCCAGACCTAAACCCTGTTGAGCATCTGTGGGGCATCCTCAAACGGAAGGTGGAGGAGTGCAAGGTCTCTAACATCCACCAGCTCCGTGATGTCGTCATGGAGGAGTGGAAGAGGACTCCAGTGGCAACCTGTGAAGCTCTGGTGAACTCCATGCCCAAGAGGGTTAAGGCAGTGCTGGAAAATGATGGTGGCCACACAAAATATTGACACTTTGGGCCCAATTTGGACATTTTCACTTAGGGGTGTACTCACTTTTGTTGCCAGCGGTTTAGACATTAATGGCTGTGTGTTGAGTTATTTTGAGGGGACAGCAAATTTACACTGTTATACAAGCTGTACACGCACTACTTTACATTGTAGCAAAGTGTMATTTCTTCAGTGTTGTCACATGAAAAGATATACTCAAATATTTACAAAAATGTGAGGGGTGTACTCACTTTTGTGATATACTGTATATATACACACAAAAAAAGGTATGTGGACACCCCTTCAAATGAATGGATTAGACTATTTCAGCCACACCTGTTGCTGACAGGTTTATAAAATTGAGCACACAGCCATGCAATCTCCATAGACAATCATTGGCAGTAKAATGGCCTTACTGAAGAGCTCAGTGACTTTCAACATATTTGGTATTTAATTAGGATGCCCATTAGCTGTTGCAAAAGCAGCAGCTACTCTTCCCGGGGTCCACACAAAACATAATACAGAATGACATAATACAGAACATCATTAGAGAAGAACCACATCCATTTTTTAAAAGGCACACGTAGCCTAATCAATCAATACATATAAACTATCTAGGTCAAATAGGGGAGAGGCACTGTGCCATGGGGGCTTAATCTGTTTTTTTAAACCAGGTTTGCTGTTTATTTGAGCAATATGAGATGGAACGGAGTTCCATGCAATATTGGCCTAAAAAATACTGTACGCTTTCTTGAATTTGTTTTGGATTTGGGGACTGTGAAAAGACCCCTGGTGGCATGTCTGGTGGTGTAAGTGTGTGTGTCAAGAGCTGTGTGTAAGCTTACTATGCAAACAATTTGGGATTTTCAACACAYTAATGTTTATTATAAAAAGAAGAAGTGATGCAGTCAGTCTCTCCTTAACTCTTAGCCAAAAGAGACTGGCATGCATAGCATTTCTATCAGCCCTCTGATCCACAATATGGCAGAKGTTGAAAAGCCATAACGTACATTTTTCAACAACAGGTTATGGTCAATAATATCAAAGGCTGCACTGAAATCTAACAGTACACCTCCCACAATCTTATCAATTTTTTGCAACCAATCATCAGTCATTTGTGTCGGTGCAGTGCCCTTCTCTATAAGCATGCTGAAAGTYTGKTGTTMATTTGTTTACAGAGAAATAGCAYTGTATTTAGTCCACACAATTTTTTTCCAAAAGCTTGCTAAGAGCTGGCAGCAAGTTTATAGGTCTGCTGTTAGAACGAGTAAAGACCACTCTTGGGTAGCGGAATTACTTTGGCWTCCCTCCAGGCCTGAGGACAAACACTTTCTTCTAGGCTCAGATTAAGATATGACAGATCGGAGTGGCTATAGAGTCAGCTACCATCATCAGTAGCTGTCCATTGAAGTTGTAAATTCCAAGAGGTTTGTCATTATTGATCAATAACAATTTTTCCACCTCTCCCACACTAACTTTACAAAACTCAAACTTGCAATGCTTTTCTTTCATWWTTAGTTTTTTTATGTATGAATATGGTTGCTCACTGTTCATTGTTGGCATTTCCTGCCTAAGTTTGCCCACTTTGCCAATGAAGTAATCATTCAAATAATTGGCAACATCAAATTGTTTTGTGATGAATCAGCCATCTGATTCGATGAAAGATGGAGTTGAATTTGTCTTTCTGCCCATAATTTCATTTAAAGTACTCCAAAGTTTTTTATCCATCATTCTTTATATYACTGGTCTTGGCTTCATAATACAGTTTCATCTTTTTGTTGAGTTTAGTCACAAAATGTCTMATTTTGCAGTAAGTCAGCCAGTCAGATGTGCAGCCAGACTTATTAGCCACTCTTTTTGCATCTCTTTCAACCAGTTTTTCAATTCCTCATCAATCCATGGAGCCTTAACAGTTCTAACAGTCAGTTTCTTAACAGGTGCATGTTTATCAATAATTGGAAGAAGCAATTTCATAAATTCATCARGTGCAGCRTCTGGATGCTCCTCATTAATCACATCAGMCCAACACATGTTTTTAACATMATCCACAAGAGTCATARCAAAATCTTTTGTATGATACACTATTTTATACACTATTTTAGSCCCAGTTGTTGGAACTTTGGCTTCCTGGAAATAGCCATTGTATTGTGATCATTGCATCCAAAAGGTACAGATACAGCTTTARAACAAAGTCCTACAGTATTAGTAAACATGTGTTTGATACATGTGGATGATCTTGTTCCTGTAGTGTTTGTRAACACCCTGGTAGGTTGATTAATAAGATCTTCTCTAAGCATTACAGGGATATGGCTCTGAATATATACAGCAACACCTCCCTCATAAGCATTTCTGTCTCTTCTATAGATGTCATATCCTTGTATTGCTAGTGCTGTATCATCAAATGAATTATCTAAGTGAGTCTCAGAAATKGCTAATATATGAATGTTATCTGATGTTAGCAAGTTATTGATTTCATGAACCTTATTTCTAAGGCTACATATTTTCAGCCCTTTCCTAGGTATCTTATCAGAGATAGACATAATATGGAAACAAGAAAATAAAGCCAGATAAAAAAATATACATTCAGTTGTCGATTAATCAATTGGTGTGTGTGCGCTGCAGGGTTGAGGCTASGAACCCATAGGCTTGGCTCTCTCAACCCTTCCAGACTTCTGGGAGGGAGGGYGGACAATGAGCCTGTCGTAGCGGATGTACGCAATGTCCCCACGYGCTCTGGCAGCTTTCATGGCTGGGATCAGTTCTTTCCTCTTCTGGCACACAGCTTCAGGATTGTCCTGGTTAAGATATACGTTCCTCTCAAGTTCCTGACTCTTTCCAGAACAGCTACCTTGTCMTTGAACCTCAGGAACTAGACCACTATYGGCCTGGGCCTATCACCTGGGCCAGCGGTGGGTTTTCCAGTCCTGTGGGCGCGCTCCACCTCAATCTTCCTGTGGTCCATCTTCAATTTCTCAGAGATCATTTCCCTCACTTTGTCCTCAAGACTCCACCCAGGTCTCAGGTGGAGATTCTGCAATTCCGTCCACAACCATGTTGTTTCGCCTTGATTGTCCCTCGAGATARTCTGATTTATCTGTCATTGTTATCATGGTTTCACACACAGAACTGATGKCCTCTCTCAATGACTTACAGATTGCTGTCATC
Organism: Salvelinus sp. IW2-2015; assembly: GCF_002910315.2. NCBI lineage: Eukaryota > Metazoa > Chordata > Actinopteri > Salmoniformes > Salmonidae > Salvelinus > Salvelinus sp. IW2-2015. The sequence continues at coordinate 180,313 of NW_019942660.1, read as the reverse complement.
TTGCCGTTCTCCTGTTTCAACTCGTCGAGCTGACCCTGCGAGAACTGCAAACTGTTCTTCAGGTCGTCCATTCTTTTATTAGTAGAATCSACCAGTTTTTGGACAAAAAACTTGAAGCTATTTTCTTGTTGTTGTAACAACTGCTTGTAGGTCTCTTTTTGTTCRTTTAAAAGATCATTCACGCGTGATAGAGAGACACCAATGGCACTGTCCTCAACGGTACACCCGCCGGCTTTGGTCWTTGTCATGGTAGCTAGCAACGTATGTTAGGCTGTTACTCCTCGCAGTTCCAGACAGGGCAGGTCACGGGGAAGATTGAAAACAACAAACAGCAGGGATCTAGACAGCCACAAACCCGGGACAATCCGCGGTCCCAGCCACAATGGCTAATCGGGTCGCAGGCTGCGTTCAAGAACACCTCGCTAGCTTGATGTCTAGCTAGCTAGCAGCTAGGCTWGCTGCGACGCCAAATAGCTCCTCAGACCCGTCCTTGGTCGGCAGGATCACTGGAAAGATACAAGCAGTCCCAGCAAATGATGCCAACTGCGTCGCGGGATCCAACATAAGAAGCTAGGTAGCTACCGAGAACTTTCCAATATACTTTAAACAGCAAACTTTCCAAACAAACAAAACCGAGCTCTTTCCCGTGGCTGCTCCCGTGGTCTATGGCTGCAGAAAATAGTAGAAGTGGCACTGTCATAGGATGCCACCTTTCCAACAAGTCAGTTCGTCACATTTCTGCCCTGCTAGAGCTGCCCCGGTCAATTGTAAGTCCTAATATTGTGAAGTGGAAACTTCTAGGCGCAACAACAGCTCAGCCGCAAAGAGGTAGGCCACACAAGCTCAGAGAACAGAACCGTCGAGGTGTCCACATACATTTGGTCATGTAGTGCACCAAGTGGCTCATCGATTTTCCTCATGTACCCCTCCTGCCCTGGCCAACCAAATGAAYTCCCTGAGTTTCAGTAGTTACAAATGTCGAAGCATTTCTGTTTATATACATGGAACTTACTGTAGACTAGGCCAATTACTAACAAATACTTAAAGAATACTGATGGTAACCTTTTACAGGCAATGGAATAACATAATTACCTCTGGCATGCCAAGTATTTCTTTCATACTGACATTTTGTTAGTTTGAAATATGTCTTGAGAACCTCACCCTTGTTCAGTTACAGTGGCAACTTCTTCTGCTGTAGAAGGAAAAAAAGACAAACAAAAAAGTTACTAAATATCACAGCAAGCTGCATGTTAYGTTCACGGCATACAGTGCATCATATAAAAGTATGGTCCCAGARCTGTACAAGTATCTCATAGCAAGATTTTTCAGATTTGGTCCCAGACTATAACRTTATTTAATACTGTATATACAAAAGTATGTGGACACCGCTTCAAATTAGTGGATTCGGCTATACAACACACGTTGCTGACAGGTATATAAAATCAAGCACACAGCCATATAATCTCCATATACAAACATTGGCAGTAGAATGGCCTTACTGAAGACCTCAATGACTTTCAATGTGGATCTGTGATACAATACCACCTTTCCAACAAGTAGGTTTGYCAAATGTCTGCCCTGCTAGAGCTGCCCTGGTCAACTGTAAGTGCTGTTATTGTGAAGTAGAAATGTCTAGGCGCAACAACGGCTCAGCCGTGAAGTGGTAGGCCACACAAGCTCAGAACGGGACCGCCGAGTGCAGAAGTGSGTAAAAATTGTCTGTCCCCGGTTGCAACACTCACTACCGAGTTACAAACTGCCTCTGGAAGCAACGTCAGCAGAAGAACTGTTAGTCTGGAGCTTCATGAAATGGGTTTCCATGGCCGAGCAGCTGCACAGAAGCCTAAGATCACCATGGTCAATGCAATGCGTCAACTGGAGTGGTGTAAAGCTTGTCGCCATTGAACTCTGGAGTAGTGGAAACGGGTTCTCTGGAGTGATGAATCACGTTTCACCATCTGGGARTCCAATGGACGAATCTGGGTTTGGCGGATGCCAAGAGAACGCTACCTGCATACAATGACATTCTAGAAAATTCTGTGCTTCCCCAAACTGTTGCCACAAAGTTGGAAGGCCCTATCTCACTTCAGCATGCACAAAGCGAGGTCCATACTAAAATGGTTTGTTGAGATCAGTCTGGAAGAACATGACTGGCCTGCACAGAGCCCTGACCTCAACCCCATCGAACACCTTAGTGGAAAGCCTTCCCAGACGAGTGGAGGCTGTTATAGCAGCAAAGGGGGGACCAACTCCATATTAATGCYCATGATTTTGGAATGAGATGTTCGACGAGCAGGTGTCTGCACACTTTTGTTMATGTAGTGTAACTTGTSCTTCTATGCTGTAGTTGTTACATTTTATGGTGCCCTCWAGATATACCACAATCTTTGCATATATTCCATTTATACTCTGTTACCAAGTCATATTATGTCCTTACCATGTCATTAGGGTCCGGAGCATCCACCATTTTGTTAAAGATCAGTTAGTGTGACAGTACTTACCAGTCTTTTCAGTAGCAGAAGGCTCCTCTTGCTGTAGAGCTTCAGGTTGGATTGACACTGGGAGGAAGATGGCGGAGATTGTTATTATCAATGAATGGTCGATATGTGGGGGATACGTTACTCAATCATGGATTGATATGTACCTGGGGTGATCTGGGTATTCTCCGAAGGTGCTGTGGCCTCTGGTGGAGCTGGCTGGCTTGGAGGCTCCATGGCTGTGGGGACAGGCTGAGCCACAGTAGGGGTAAGGGCCACTGGGGAGGATATGGCTGAGGAGTCCCTAGGTGAGTTGGAGGGTCCAGTGGTGGCAACAACAGGAGATGTAGATGGGGCCAGATTTGGTATCGGGACTGGGGCTGAAGGAGGAGCCGGATCAGGGAGAAATGTAGCAGTGGTAGGAACAGGGGCAGTAGTAGTGATTGGGGTGGTGACAGGGACTGAGACTGGCGGAGGGGTGGTAGGTTTAGCGGCTGGGGCAGGAACAGGGGACTGGGCTGGTGTAGCAGGTCGAGCATGAACAGGAGTTGATACGGGAGGAGGAGTGGTGACTTTCTGAGCAGCAGCAGAAGTAGTCTGAGTCTGTGCTCCAGACACTGTGGCCTCAGTCTGGGTGAGAGATGCAGGGGATGTATGAATGGGCACACCCCCAGCGTTCAGACCTGTCTGGTGCTGGTAAGCCCCTCCTAAAGTCTGGGCTGACCGTTCCTTAGAAACCTGCTGGGAATCTGGTGGACTGCTCACTGGTGCAGAGCCAGGAGCCTGGAAAGGCTTGCCCTGGGCAGCCAAGGAGGGGGAGCATGGAAAAGGGGGCCCTAGGGGCTGCTGGAAGGGAGACGAGGCAAACGTAGAGGCCGTGGGATAGGGGCTTTGACGRCGGGAAGGCTGCCCAACTGGCGGGCTAGATTTATGTCCGGTGAGCGCCTCACCAGAGGTCTCTGGCTTGGGAGTGGTAGGGCTTTGCTGCTGGGGAGGAGGCAAGTTACTAACAGGGACAGGGGAAGCCTGTCTACTGGCCATCTGGACCTGCTCAACTAGCGTTCGGGCAGGCTGGGTGCCGGCCACACTGACCACAGAAGCCTGGGTCCAGGCAGAGCCTGTGACTGGGGCTTGGGCCTGGGTTGGAGCGGTGGTGAGCTGGATATTAGTGGTGGACACCTGTATGGGCCCTACCATGGTGATCGGCCGGGACACCATTGTGGTGTTGGGGGCCACAGAAGCAGCGGGGACCTGGAAGATTGGGGTACCGGTATTAATAAACACAGGCGTGGTAATGAATTGGGGCCGGGGGGCAGTGGTCTGCTGGCTGAGCTGCTGTGGTCTGATGTTCTTATTGGGCATGGCCACCATAGTGGAGACGATGGCTGGGGGTGCCTGAGGGGTGGAACTGATAGGGTTGGAGGTGACAAATACGGTTATCTGGTTGGGGGAGATGGTGGCAGAGGACGCAGGGATCTGCAGGACTGTGGAGACACTGGCCAGGGGTTTAGGGCTGGGGATTAATTTGGGACTACCTGCAGGGTTTGAGTTAGGGTTTGGGCTGGGGGAAACGTTGAGGCTGGGACAACTGTGACTGACTGTGGCTGTGTTGGGGCTAGYGCCCACATTGACACGAAGACTGGGAGTAGGGTTTAGAGTAGGGTTGGGGCTAGCAGTCAGGTTTAGATTGGGGCTAGGGCTGTGATTAGCATTAAGATTGGGGCTTCCTTTAGGCTGCAGATTAGGACTACTGGCTGGATTCGGGAGTTTGGGGCTGGGGGTTGAGCTGGGCTTGGGTTTAGCTTCTGGCTCGTTCACAGCAGCACCAGTAGTAGCRACAGCAGTAGCCCCGACATCCGAGCTATCAAAAGCACTGGATGAGTTCTCTTGATCAATGGAGGCTTTAGTGCTCTCCTTGCAGACAGTATCCCCAGCTGGAGCACTCTGAGTGGGCCTGGCAGGCACGCTGGGGGTGGCTGCGTTATCCAGCAGCTGGTTAAGCGAGGTAGGAGCATCCCTTAGAGCAGGAGAGGCATCATATACAGATACAAACTCCTGCTGAGGAGCCATCTGTACAGGCTGCCTCTCCCCTGCTACCATTGTGCGCTCAAGCCCAGCTTTAGCCTCCTGAGGAGTTGGGACACGAAGGCTAGCCATCCGGGGGGCGGAGAGCTCCCTCAAAGGCTGGGGCATCTGCCGCTGCTCTACACCTGCCATTCCCTGCCCTTCCCTGGGCATCTCAGCTGTGTTATCCTGGAACCCCTGGAAGGGGCTCTTGATCTGATGGGTCTCCAGGCCCACCCCAACCGCGAGTGGGAGAGAGACCGCGCTAGGAGGCACTGGGGTAGGGCTCAACATCATGGTCTGCCCTGTCTGGGGGTTGACCATGTGTTGCTGGTGAGGGGAGGTTARGGCAATCTTAGCCCCCTTTTGCCTCCCCGGGCTGGGGTTAGTGGCTTTGCGGCTGGAGGCAGGACTGGATCTGCGGCTGTTACTGGGACTGGCCCTTTTAGCCTGCCCTCCTCCAGACTGCTTGTCCTGTTTCCCTTGGCCCAAGTTGGCCGCTCCACTGCCTGTAGGGAAAGACTGCTGACCATTGTTAGAGTTACCTCCACCACTTCCATTGTTGCTGGACATAGTTAGGCTGGGAGGGGCCTGCCCTATGGCTTTGAGAGTGGTGGGGTTGAGCCCACCCTGCTGTTCAAAGCCCCGGCTGAGGTTGGGCTGCCTGGGGGGCAGAGGGATGTTGATCTTGGGGGGAAACAGGCCTGCGATGGAGGCGTTCAGCCTCTCAGGGGAGAGGTTGATCTCAGAGGGCTCAGTGCTGGGAGGACGGTTGGTAGGTGTGAGAGGGTGGTGGTAGGGCCTGGGACTGGCCCGGTTGGGTGTTTTGGGCCTGGAGCTCTGGGAAGTTGTGGGGACATTAGGGAAGTGGAGGCCAGGCATGGGGCCACCCTGCAGGGGCTGAGGGGGCATCTGTTGCTGGGGACTGGCTCCAGGGTGCTGGGGCATGGGCGAGGGGCTGGGGCCCTGCTTCATCATGTGGGCGTTTGTGCCCTGGTTCACCACCATCTGTTGGGCTCCATTCCCAGACTGCATCCCCATCTCCTGGCCTCCTGGTCTGTCCTGCAGGGAGTGGGGCCCTCCAGGGGTGTCCTCAGCCCCCGTTCCTTGGGAACCAGGCCCTGCCTCAGGGTGAGACATCCGCCGGGCTGCCCCAGCCATCTACATAGGTAGGGATAGATGATATACACACCCCAGGGAATTAACAGGCATAGAATATTAACAAGACAATAACAATAAATATGATATAATTCAATATAATTCAAACATCGATCAGATAGTGTCCAACCTGTGGGTTGACCATGAGGGGCATCCCTCTGGGTTTGTCTGGGGAGGGGGGCACTCCTCCGTGCCCCTGGAGGTTGATCATGACGGGCATGTTGCCCTGCTGGGTGCCAGGCATCCTCTGGGCCTCCCCGGGGTTCATCATGCCCCTGGGGGGGTTCTGCCCGCCTGGATGGAGGGGCATCCGGTTTTTAGCCTGCTCCTGCTGCATCTTCATGACCATCTGCTGCTATAACACAACCGGAACAAATTAGCTATATAATCCATAGTTAACATGGAAAATGTGTCTTGACGACACACACACACGCAGTCGATGGTACCTGTTGTTGCTGCTGCTGCTGTTGATGGTGTGGTTGTTGCTGCTTTTGTTGTTGTTGTAGCTGATGAGGGTGCATCTGTGGCTGGCCTTGAGTCTGACCCAGAGCTCCAGCCACCCCCTGCTGCTGTCCTGGAGGAACCTGCATTCCCTGCATCTGCTGTTGCATCTGTTGCTGCTGTTGTTGCATTTGCTGCTGTTGCTGCATTTGCTGTTGTTGCTGCAGCTGCTGCTGCTGTTGTTGYTGYTGTTGTTGCAGCTGCTGCTGATGCTGCTGCTGCTGTATATGCTGCATTTGCTGTTGCTGTTGCTGATGCTGTTGCATGAACTGCATAGGCACCTGCTGTAGGACTCTCTGGTCTCCAGGCTGACCTGGGAAACCTGACATGAGAGAAAAGGAGCGATAAGAAGCCACTCGACTAAAAGATAAAAGTGTGAGTGAGCAAACCAAGAATCATGAACATTGCATACCTGCAGGCCTGTTGGTGAAGTCTGAAAGTTTGGGTCCAGAATGGTCCATGCCCACCCCCTGGTCCCCACTCAGTGCTGGCAGCTCTGGGTCCTCCAGGCCAACACCCACATCCAGACCCCTGGGTAGAAGAAAATAATACCTCAATGACTAACCATGTCCAATACCGAATACTTTGTGTATGTTAAGATTTCAAGAAAATTCAGCTTCTTACCCTAGCCCCTCCATCGGCTGCTGTCCCTCCCCTACTTTGGGCTTCTTCTTGCGTGGTGGYTTCTTCTTCTTGGGTTTGGCCTGGCCAGGACCTCCAGCCCCCTGCTTCCCCCCAGGTCCAAACTGACTAGCCGAGATGTCACTCTGGAGCAGGTTGACYAGGAGAGGACTGGTCAGCGTCACGTCCTTGTTCACTGGGAAACCCCCTGCCTGRGCGCACAACCCACTCATAGGCATTTGACCCCCGAACTGGGGATTGAAGTTCATCCCGTGACCCGGGAAGTGGCCGTTGCCCACCTGCATGTGCTGGGGGGCTCCAATTCCTGTCATGCCTTGCTGCTGTTGCTGACCCTGCATGTCCTGGAGCATCTGTTGGACACTGCCCATGTCGCCTGTACAGCCACTGGGGTCTCCGAGAGCGTGTGGGTGTTGCTGCGTCGCCTGTTGTTGCTGCTGTTGTAGAATGGCTTGTTGTTGTTTCTGTTGTTGGAGCTGCTGCTGGACCAGAGGATGACCACTGGGGAGTCTCATCTGACTGTGCATACCCATGGYCTGGTTGGGGTTGCCACCCATGGGGACCTGAASAAATTTAGGAATGAACAAGTGAAATAATATTTCCCTACGCAGAAGGGCAATTGGGTTTTCCACCTATTGCCACAATGCAAATAATATTTTTTTTAAGTAATGAAATACCTGTTGGGTCTGCTGCTGGGTCATCTGTTGATGTTGATGTTGTTGTAGCTGGTGTTGCTGCTGCTGTTGTTGGAGCTGAGCCATTTGCTGCTGCTGCTGCTGCTGTTGGCCCACCTGAGCTTGCTGGAACTGAGACATGTTACCGGGCACGTTAGGAGACGGACCCCGCATCATCTGACCTGGCATGACCCCGGCTTGACCTTTCACCCCAAACGCCTGTTTGTTTCCTTGCATCTGTTGCATCTGTTCCATCATGGAGTTTTGCTGTTGTTGCTGCTGCTGTTGTTGTAGGAGCATCGCCTGGTGCCCCTGCCCTCCAACCACCTGGCTGTGCATCACCCCCTGGCCCTGCTGGGGCATCAGCTGCTTGGGTGGGGTCATGCCTCCTCTCTGCCCTGGGTTGAGGGGTCTGGAGAGGACCGTTTGCCCCGGACCCCCACCCTGGACCATCTGGCTGGGGGWCGAGGACACAGGCTGGCCCTGGAGGCCCATCATCTGGGTCTGGAGGCCGGGCTGGCCCATACTGGGGCCTGAGGTGGTGCCTGGGGGCTGGCCGGCCATGCCACTGTGGAGGCCCATGACATTGGGCTGGGAGTGGGACGGACCTTGCATGTTGTTGGGGGTGGAGGCTGTCACTGGGCTCCTGAAATCAGATCATAAGAGAATGACACTGAAGTTGGCCTGATACAGATTAAATCATATCACTGTATTGTCTGCTGGGTCAGTCCATTTGATTTTAATCACTTTTTGACCACACCCATTTTGATGGTAACTAAACTTTCCATACATACTCGCCCAGTGGTGAGAAAGTAACTTTATGGACCTGAATGCCAAAACATTCAAGAGATAGAGGTGCCCAAGTTTACCCTTTTTGCATACCCCACCATACCATTAGACATCCATGTCTTCAGCACTGAAAAGATACAACGATTGAGTTTGATATAATTTAAAAGCTTACAAAAAGGTTGTCAAACTATTGGATAATTTCTTGAAGAAAAAAAATATATATATATATATATATACAACACAGCTTGAAGTCGGAAGTTTACTACACTTAGGTTGGAGTCATTAAAACTTGTTTTTCAACACTCACAAAATTTCTTGTTAACAAACTATTGTTTTGGCAAGTCGGTTAGGACATCTACTTTGTGCATGACACAGTAATGTGTCCAACATTGTTTACAGACAGATTAATTCACTGTATCACAATTCCAGTGGGTCAGAAGTTGACTGTGCCTTTAAACAGCTTGGAAATTCCAGAAAATGATATCATGGCTTTAGAAGCTTCTGATAGGCAAATTTAAATAATTTGAGTCAATTGGAGGTGTACCTGTGGATGTATTTCAAGGCCTACCTTCAAACTCAGTGCCTCTTTTCTTGACATCATGGAAAATCTAAAGAAATCAGCCAAGACTCCAAGGGTCTGGTTCATAATTGGGAGCAATTTCCAAACGCCTGAAGGTATCACATTCATCTGTACAAACACTAGTATGCAAGTATAAACACCATGGGACCACGCAGCCGTCATACCACTCAGGAAGGAGACGTTTTCTGTCTCCTAGAGATGAACGTACTTTGGTGCGAAAGTGCAAATCAATCCCGAACAACAGCAAAGGACCTTGTGAAGATGCTGGAGAAACAGGTACAAAAGCATCTATATCCACAGTAAAACGAGTCCTATATCGACATAACATGAAAGGCCGGCTCGAGCAAGGAAGAAGCCACTGCTCCAAAACCGCCATAAAAAGCCAGACCACGGTTTGCAACTGCACATGAGGACAAAGATCGTACTTTTTGGAGAAATGTCCTCTGGTCCGATGAAACAAAAATAGAACTGTTTGGCCATAATGACCATCGTTATGTTTGGAGGAAAAAGGGGGAGGCCTGCAAGCCGAAGAACACCATCCCAACCGTGAAGCACGGGGGTAGCAGCATCATGTTGTGGGGGTGCTTTGCTGCAGGAGGGACTGGTGCACTTCACAAAATAGATGGCAACACAAGGAAGGAAAATGATGTGGATATATTGACGGAACATCTCAAGACATCAGTCAGGAAGTTAAAGATTGGTTGCAAATGGGTCTTCCAAATGGACAATGACCCCAAGCATACTTTCAAAGTTGTGGCAAAATGGCTTAAGGACAAGAAAGTCAAGGTGTTGGAGTGGCCATCACAAAGCCCTGATCCTATAGAAAATGTGTGGGCAGAACTGAAAAAGTGTGTGCGAGCAAGGAGACCTACACACCTGACTCAGTTACACCAGCTCTGTCAGGAGGAATGGGCCAAAATTCCCCCAACTTATTGTGGGAAGCTTGTGGAAGGCTACCCGAAACATTTGACCCAAGTTAAACAATTTAAAGGCAATGCTACCAAATACTAATTGAGTGTATGTAAACTTCTGAACCACTGGGAATGTGATGAAAGAAATACAAGCTGAAATAAATAATTCTCTACTATTATGCTGACATTTTACATTCTTAAAATAAAGTGGTGATCCTAACTGACCTAAAACAGGGCATTTCTACTAAGATTAAATGTCAGGAATTGTGAAAAACTGTTCCGACCTCAACTGTATATATAAAAACCTTCAACATCAATTACACGTTGCAGCTTAGACCCCATTTTACATAATCTGAGGTGTTTGTGTTGTGCCCGCCCTCGGTTGAGACAAAGCGTGCTCTTGAATACAGGGTGGGTGTCAAGTTTTGGCTGATAAATGCACTAAAATGGGAATAGCATTGACATTTCAACTTTCAAACGGTACCACAAAGATGGTTGGAGAATGTTGACTTGTATGAAATATCAGTTGTTTTAAATTACACTGTCAATCTTCCAAATTAAAATCATAGAAATATAGATAATAGAATAGACATGACCATTTAAGTTGACATTCGACAGTGTGCGGACCGGAGGCCATCTTTGTGGTAGTAATTGGAAGTTAAAATTTAGATTCAAATAAAAATGTAACGGTGTGCAGTCAAAAAGTGATTGAAATCAAACTGAAYGACCCTGCTTGGGCTTTTTCTCTCGTAGATACACTGCCGTTCAGAAGTTTGTGGTCACTTAGAAATGTCCTTGTTTTCCATGAAAACATACATAAAATGAGTTGCAAAATGAATAGGAAATATAGTCAAGACGTTGACAAGGTTAGAAATAATAATTGTCCTTCAAAGTGCTTTCGTCAAAGAATCCTCCATTGGCAGCAATTACCGTTTTCCAGACCTTTGGAATTCTAATTGTCATTTTGTTGAGGTAATCATGCTTCCTGAAGCACCTCCCACAAGTTGGACTGATGGGCACTTCTTACGTGTCATACGGTCAAGCTGCTCCCACAACAGCTCAATAGGGTTGAGATCCGGTCACTGTGCTGGTCACTCCATTATAGACAGAATACCAGCTGACTGCTTCTTCCCTAAATAGTTATTCAATAGTTTGGAGCTGTGCTTTGGGTCATTGTTCTGTTGTAGGAGGAAATTGGCTCCAATTAAGCTCCGTTCACAGGGTATGGCATGGCGTTGAAAAATGGAGTGATAGCCTTCCTTCTTCAAGATCCCTTTTACCCTGTAAAAATCTCCCACTTTACCACCACCAAATCTCCCCCAGACCATCACATTGCCTCCACCACGCTTGGTGGCGTCAAGCACTCCTCAGCATCTTTACATTTTTTCTGTGTCTCACGAATGTTCTTTTTTGTGATCCTCAAACTTAGATTTGTCTGTCCATAACGCCTTTTTCCAATCTTCCTCTGTCCAGTGTCTGTGTTCTTTTTATTGGCCAGTCTGACTCTGAGATATGGCTTTTTCTTTGCAACTCTGCCTAGAAGGTCAGCATCCCGGAGTCGCCTCTTTACTGTTGACGTTGAGACTGGTGTTTTGCGGGTACATTTAATGAAACTGCCAGTTGAGGACTTGTGAAGCGTCTTGTTTCTCAAACTAGACACTAATGTACTTGTCCTCTTGCTCAGTTGTGCACCAGGGCCTCCCACTCTTTCTATTCTGGTTAGAGACAGTTTGTGCTGTTCTGTGAAGGGAGTAGTACACAGCGTTGTACAAGATCTTCAGTTTCTTGGCAATTTCTCATGTGGAATAGCCTTAATGCTTTTCTTTCAAAAACAAATTTCTAAGTGACCCCAAACTTCTGAAATGTAGTGTAGCTGCAAAATATAGTTTTAACTGTGCTGATCTATTCTTTGTCTTGTACCTGTGTGTGCCATAACCTGGCTGCTCTGGAGCTGGGGATTGGCTCCTCCCCCAGGGGTTCCTGGAGCGCTAGTCACCTGACCCTGGACAAAGTTCTGGTTCCCTGGGACGTTAGGGAACCCCATGGGCAGACGATTGGGCATGCCTATGATCAAACACCACCGTTGGGAATTTCATTAGCCCAGCATAAATTGTCATTATAGTAAGTCTGGATACACTGTAACTGTCTGAATATTACTTTGATTTCAGCATGAATTGTGTTACTAACTAATAAGTAATTCTAACTAATAAGGCAATGCTTCAGGAGATCATTTGTGACCATTTAACAAACATACACTGTGAAAGTGAAWGCATCATTTGTAGTCATCTGCAGTAATTCAATTTCTTACCTCCCATTCCTCCTTGATGAATCGGAGGTCCAGCCTGCCCATTTTGGGGCATTACCATGAACCCTTGCTGCATGTTACCCTGCTGTCCCAGTATCGCCCTGCCCGGTGAGCCTACCCCTTGAGGGAAACCCTGTGGGGTCATAGGTCTCGGGCCCAGCTGGGCCTGACCCTGCCCCATCATGGGAGGAGTCCCTGGAGAACCCTGCTGGAAGAGGGACGGTGAAGACCCAGGAGACTTGGCTGTGAGGTTTCCCTGAGGCCCTGCTGAAGGAGGCAGAGGTGGTGGAGGTCTAGGGGGTCCTGCCACCCCTCCAGGCACACCTTGGGGACCTTTAGGCTGGGGGGCTGCAAACTGACCAGCCCCTGGCTGCTGTTGGAGCTGCCCCTGCACCATAGCATTAAACACCTGGCCAGCCTGTTGGCTACCAAACGGGTACGGAGGTGGAGGGTGGCTGGGGGTCTGGACCGTAGCCAGGGAGGGGGGACGTTGAGTCATCTGAGCTTGGGGAGGGGCCTTCCTCCAGGCTGAGCCCATGGGTCCTCCCTGGGCTKGCGGCTGCTGGAGGACCCCTGTGGGGAGCTGGTTCCAGCCGGATGGTACAGGCATCTGGCCAGAGGGGTTGAAGGGGGGACGGGGGCCACCAAGCTGGGAGAGCTGGGCTTGTTGCTGGGCCTGCTGCTGTTGCTGCAGCTGATGGAGGGCAGCCGGGTTGAGCTGCCTCCCCACCTGCATGGTCTGTGGTCAAAATACAGCCTTCATAAATACAGTCAACTCCTGATACATGTAATCCTTGCATTAATTGGTAGTATTGTTACTGATTATAATACATGGTTATTGTTGAGCTCCATTAGTGATTGTGTACCTGCATGTGATGAGCTGCCTGGGGGGGTATGGGTCCTTGGCCATAGGGGCCAGCCTGGGGATGCTGAAGCTGCTGCTGCAAGGACATCATTGGGCCCATCGCATCTGAAGGGAGGGTAAAAATGTATATGGTCAWTACCTTTGAAAAGTTTCACATATTTTGGATGTGTGAATGAGTTAACTGGTTGCTTATTAAGCATGCATATGTCCTCACCAGTCTGTGAGGGGGGTCTGGGGGCTCTGGGGTGCATCTGTCCACTGCTGCCGGGAACCATGGCCTGTGCAGACATACTGGGGCAAGGGGGGACCATCGACGGGTTGCTCATTCTCATGCCTCCTACAAGAGATTGGTATGGGAGTTGGTTTATATTCTAACAACTAAAAGACGATCAATGAATGCATAGAGTTCAACTTGTCACTGTCCTGCCCCAAGTCACCTGGGCCTGGTTGTCCTGGGAATCCCAAATCCATCCTCATCTGACCGGACGCACCGATTGGTCCGTTTACCCTGACCTCCTGACCTCTATTCTGCCCAATGGCCACGTTTATGGCTCCTTCACCTGGAYGRRAAARWAAAAAACATTAACAACAACAATCAGGATCTAAGTACTTTTCAGGATGCTTACTATAAAATAAGCAATGCATTTTGGGCCTGACCATACCCATGGCTGCTGCTATTTTGGTACTACACATACCCTCTATCTGTACAGAGAGGATGCCCAGGTCTCGGAGCTGCTGCTGGTTGTTCTGGGCCAGCAGCCTGAGGCGCTCTGCCGCGTCCCGAGGAATGTTAAAGGTGACACGCACACTGTTCCATGGCTCCACATGCTGGAGCTGCAGTCTCTCCGAGTCTGGAGAGGGATAGGTAGACATGAAGAAAGAGAGGATGAGACATGGGGGATGAGTGGTAGGAGTACAATACCTCAATATCACTGTTCTTATCAGTATATAAATAATACAGAGCTCTGAAATGATGACTTTAAACATTTTACTTTCATAATACATTCAACAGTTGGAAAGTGTTTAGCCAGTTAGAAAGGTGCACCACATCACCAACCATTACTAACCCAATTCAAGCATGCTAGGCATCCTGTTAAGTATGTTGTCAAGTTTCTCCTGGAAGTCCTCATCATCCATGTTTCCTCGAAAGGCAACAAAGATGTTGAAATCCCCCTCTCCCCCTCTGCCTCTCTCTCCAACTCCCTCCTGCCGGTGCGAAACGTCATTGCCATGGTGAACGCCAGCATCCTCTCCAACTCCAGAGTCCTGGTCGGAATCTGAGTCAGGGTCCCCATCTGGGAATGCTGTCCGCTGGGGAATCTCTGATGGAGGGTGTTGATGTGCCATCCACCCCTCTTAGTGGGACTGGCGTGGGGAAGACTGGAACCGTTTATGCTGTAGAACCAAAAGATAACTTTACCTCTAAAGATATGCCCAATTGAGACAAATATTGTATGTGATCAATTACATGTAAATCCATGAAATGTCATGCAAAACATGTTTTTCAATGGAAAGACAATAAGTGTCAATCTACAGTAGCAGTGAAAAGTTTTAGAACACCTGCTCATTCCAGGGTTTTTCTTTATCTTTACTATTCTACATTGTAGAAYAATAATGAAGACATGTTAAACAAATCAAAATACACGTTATATTTGAGATTCTTAAAAGTAGCCACCCTTTGCCTTGATGACAACTTTGCACACTGGAATGCATTACAATTAACAGGTGTGCCTTCTTAAAAGTTAATTTGTGGAATTGCTTTCCTTCTTTATGCGTTTGTGCCAATCAGTTGTGTTGTGACAAGGACAGAAGATGGTCTTTTACCAAGTAGGGCTAAGTCCATATTATGGCAAGAACAGCTCAAATAAGCAAAGAGAAACGACAGTCCTTCATTACTTTAAGACATGAAGGTCAGTCAATTCAGAAAATGTCAAGAACTTTTAAAGTTTCTTCAAGTGCAGTCGCAAAAACCATCAAGCGCTATGATGAAACTGGCTTTCATGAGGACCGCCACAGGAAAGGAAGACCCAGAACTACCCCTGCTGAAGAGGATAAGTTCATTAGARAGTTACCAGCCTCAGAAATTGCAGCCCAAATAAATGCTTCACAGAGTTCAAGTAACAGACACATCTAAACATCAACTGTTCARAGGAGAGAGTGTGAATCAAGCCTTCGTGGTCGAATTGCTGCAAAGAAACCACTACTAATGGTCACCAATATGAAGAAGAGACTTGCTTGAGCCAAGAAACACAAGCAATGGACATTAGACAAGTGGAAATTTGTCATTTGGTCTGGAGTCCAAATTGGAGATTTTTGATTCCAACCGCCGTGTGGGTGAACRGATGATCTTCGCATGTGTATTTCCCACCGTAAAGCATGATCAGGTCAGGTGTTATGGTGTGGGGGTGCTTTGCTGGTAACATTGTGATTTATTTAGAATTCAAGGCAGACTTAACCAGCATGGCATATTTCTGCAGATTGCTGTGGTAGCCATCCCATCTGGTTTGTGCTTAGTGGGACTATCATTTGTTTTTCAACAGGACAATGACCCAACACACCTCCAGGCTGTGTAAGGGCTTAGGGTGATGGAGTGCTGCATCAGATGACCTGACCTCCACAATCCCCGACCACAACCAAATTGAGAAGGTTTGGGATGAGTCGGACCGTAGAGTGAAGGAAAAGCAGCCAACAAGTGCTCAGAATATGTGGAAACTCCTTCAAGACTGTTGGAAAAACATTCCAGGTGAAGCTGGTTGAGAGAATGCCAAGAGTGTGCAAAGTTGTCATCAAGGAAAAGGGTGGCTATTTGAAGAATCTCAAATATAAAATAGATTGATTTGTTTAGGACTTTTTTGGTYACTACATRATTCCATATGTGTTATTTCATAGTTTATGTCTTCACTATTATTCTACAATGTAGAAAATAGTAAAAACAATAAAAACAAATTAATGAGTAGGTGTTCTAAAACTTTTGACCGGTAGTGTACATTCTGAGATACTTGGTGAAATAGACAGACATGTCCCCAAAACAATGGCAGTCAAAGTTCTAAGAGCAGTCTTTTATTTAACCAGCTTACCATTTATCTACTACCATTTGCCTTTTTCTGTTAGAAATGTTGTGGTTTGAACTAGGCCTCTGTGAAATTTCAGCAAAGCAAAAGTTATTTTAAGAGCTACCAGATTTATTTAAAAAAGCACATTTTCTGTGTCCAGTGTCTGTGTTTATATGTTAAAGGGGTGATACTTTGGCATATAATGTTACCCATTTAAAGAAATGTTTCTTAAATAATTAACTAAATCTATGATGTTTTTTGTATATGCGTATGGCCCATCAGTTTAATTGTAATGCTGTAAATGTTTATTTTATGGTTGTAAGTGATCAAATGAACTGGAAAATGTTTTATATTTAATAATTCTGAGTAATTATTACTTCAGTAAGGATATACACTTTATTCAGCGACCTTAGGTATAGAAACTTTGATGGTCTGATCAGATTGTTTWAAAAAAACTATGAATGAACTACAATTACTAAATAATTCCAATAGATGACTGCATAGCACCACAAATGACATGTCAGAAGATCCGTTTTCTAAAATGAAATGCAAATTGAATTGTTATTGGGTTAAACAAGGAGTTCACAGTTTGTCATCAAACAAAAGAGAGCCAAGAAGACTTAGATGCAGTCAAAGAAAGTGATCAGCTCCCTTACAAATAAATATCAGAGTGCGCCAGAGACCTCGCGTAATTCAAACAAACGCAGTAAGCGGAAAGATGTTAAAACAGATTTATTTCAAACTAAAATCACGGCGCAGGAAGGAGAGAACCACAGATTAGAGCAGGTTAATTTACAGTTAAGAGAGAAATAGGGGAGCTGCAAGTAAAAATTCAAAACCTTAAGCGTGGAAAAGAGAGCAATTTAAATACACTTAGGTGTAAGAAGAGAAAGGAAAAATAATTGCCAGATAAAATGAAGGATTTAAACAATTCTGGCAATCCCAACAAAACAGAGAAGATAGCGGTAGGGGCCTTTCTCCATTAGTGGACGGTCGTGTGTTTAGTGACAACACTAGGCAGACGTGGTGGAGTTGACCTGTGCATTAGGGGTCAGTAGTAACAAAGCACCTCAAGTAATAGATTGCGTAGTAAAAAACATGGCAGAGATGCAAATTGATAGGCTACCTAGCATATCAACATGTACAAATATTACACTGGAGACAAGACAGGTGTCATTGCAGCAAATTCAAGATAGGATAATGCATGAAAACGAGGTTACACTCTGATGGGACCAGTAAGCTGGGTCATAAATACGGAACAACAGGTTGTTGTTTTAAAGACAGCTCTAGGCTTCATTTATGTTTAAGACAACAGGCATCTGGTTCTGCGCAATGCACATTTGACACCATTGTTGAAATGGTACAGGACGTTGTCAGTGATAAAACTGTGTTTTTATGCGATCACACATATTTACAAAAATAACAAACTTAATGGGTGACGGAGCGAGCGTARATAAAAAATTTAAAAAAGAGATTCTATCACAGTTCAGGTCAAACATATGACCAGATATTGTAGATGGGTTCAATGACTTAGATGACAAAGAAAAGGCTGGACTTTTGTCAAAAAAAATGTTTCTTGTCAAATAGCTATTTTGCAGTATGCACTTTATTGATGGGCTGGCACATCAAGCAGGCGCAACATTAGCTATGTGGGAATCCCTTATTTTCCAACAGGACAACGGCATACTTCCGGCGCCGAAAAGAGATGGCCGCCTCGCTTCGCGTTCCTTGGAAAATATGCAGTATTTTGTTTTTTTATGTGTTATTTCTTACATCGGTACCCCAGGTAATCTTAGGTTTCATTACATACAGTCGGGAGGAACTACTGAATATACGATTAACGTCAACTCATCATCGTTCCTACCAGGAATATGACTTTCCCGAAACGGATCCAGTGTTTTGCCCTCCACCCAATACAATGGATCTGATCCCAGCCGGCGACCCTGTGCGACGCCGTAAAAGGGGCAAACGAGCGTCCGTGGTCAGGCTTCGGAGACGGGCACATCGCGCTCCACTCCCTAGCATACTACTCGCCAATGTCCAGTCTCTTGACAATAAGGTTGATGAAATCCGAGCACGGGAGCATTCCAGAGAGACATCAGGGATTGCAACGTGCTCTGCTTCACGGAAACATGGCTAACTCAAGAGACGCTAACGGAGTCGGTGCAGCCAGCTGGTTTCTTCATGCATCGCGCCGACAGAAACAAACATCTTTCTGGTAAGAAGAGGGGCGGGGGGTATGCCTTATGATTAACGAGACGTGGTGTGATCATCATAACAACACACAGGAACTCAAGTCATTCTGTTCACCTGATCTAGAACTCCTCACAATCAAATGTCGACCGCATTATCTACCAAGGGAATTCTCTCAATCATAATCACAGCCGTATATATCTCCCCCAAGCAGACACATCGATGGCCCTGAACGAACTATTCTGACTCTTTGTAAACGGAAACCACACACCATGAGGCTGCATTCATCGTAGCTGGGGATTTTAACAAGGCTAATCTAAAAACAAAACTCCCTAAATTCTATCAGCATATCGATTGTGCTACCAGGGCTGGAAAACCCTAGATCATTGTTATACTAATTTCCGCGACGCATATAAGGCCCTCCCCCGCCCCCCTTTCGGAAAAGCTGACCACGACTCCATTTTGTTGATTCCAGCCTACAAACAGAAACTAAAACAACAAGCTCCCGCGCTCAGGTCTGTTCAACGCTGGTCCGACCAATCTGAATCCACGCTTCAAGACTGCTTCGATCACGCGGATTGGAATATGTTCGCATTGCGTCCAACAACAATATTGACGAATATGCTGATTCGGTGAGCGAGTTCATTAGGAAGTGCATTGACGATGTCGTACCCACAGCAACGATTAAAACATTCCCAAACCAGAAACCGTGGATTGACGGCAGCATTCGCGTGAAACTGAAAGCGCGAACCACTGCTTTTAACCAGGGCAAGGTGACCGGAAGCATGACCGAATACAAACAGTGTAGCTATTCTCTCCGCAAGGCAATCAAACAGGCTAAGTCCCAGTACAGAGACAAAATCGAGTCGCAATTCAACAGCTCAGACACAAGAGGTATGTGGCAGGGTCTACAGTCAATCACGGATTACAAAAAGAAAACCAGCCCCGTCGCGGACCAGGATGTCTTGCTCCCAGACAGGCTAAACAACTTTTTTGCCCGCTTTGAGGACAATACAGTGCCACTGACACGGCCCCCTACCAAAACCTGCGGGCTCTCCTTCACTGCAGCCGAGGTGAGTAAAACATTTAAACGTGTTAACCCTCGCAAGGCTGCAGGCCCAGACGGCATTCCAGCCGCGTCCTCAGAGCATGCGCAGACCAGCTGGCTGGTGTGTTTACGGACATATTCAATCAAACCTTATCCCAGTCTGCTGTTCCCACATGCTTCAAGAGGGCCACCATTGTTCCTGTTCCCAAGAAAGCTAAGGTAACTGAGCTAAACGACTACCGCCCCGTAGCACTCACTTCCGTCATCATGAAGTGCTTTGAGAGACTAGTCAAGGACCATATCACCTCCACCCTACCGGACACCCTAGACCCACTCCAATTTGCTTACCGACCCAATAGGTCACAGACGACGCAATCGCAACCACACTGCACACTGCCCTAACCCATCTGGACAAGAGAATACCATGTGAGAATGCTGTTCATCGATTACAGCTCAGCATTTAACACCATAGTACCCTCCAAACTCGTCATCAAGCTCGAGACCCTGGGTCTCGACCCCGCCCTGTGCAACTGGTCCTGGACT
This sequence comes from Salvelinus sp. IW2-2015, assembly GCF_002910315.2. Classification (NCBI taxonomy): domain Eukaryota; kingdom Metazoa; phylum Chordata; class Actinopteri; order Salmoniformes; family Salmonidae; genus Salvelinus; species Salvelinus sp. IW2-2015. The sequence continues at coordinate 160,513 of NW_019942660.1, read as the reverse complement.
TCCTGACGGGCCGCCCCAGGTGGTGAGGGGAGGTAACAACATCTCCACCCCGCTGATCCTCAACACTGGGCCCCACAAGGGTGCGTTCTGAGCCTCTCCTGTACTCCCTGTTCACCCCCGACTGCGTGGCCATGCACGCCTCCAACTCAATCATCAAGTTGCGGATGACACTACAGTGATGGTTGATTACCAACAACGACGAGACGGCCTACAGGGAGGAGGTGAGGGCCCTCGGAGTGTGGTGTCAGGAAAATAACCTCACACTCAACGTCAACAAAACAAAGGAGATGATTGTGGACTTCAGGAAACAGCAGAGGGAGCACCCCCCTATCCACATCGACGGGTCAGTAGTGGAGAAGGTGGAAAGTTTTAAGTTCCTCGGTGTACACATCACGGACAAACTGAATGGTCCACCCACACAGACAGCGTTGTAGAAGGCGCAGCACGCCTCTTCAACCTCAGGAGGCTGAAGAAATTCGGCTTGTCACCAAAAGCACTCACAAACTTCTACAGATGCACAATCGAGAGCATCCTGTCGGGCTGTATCACCGCCTGGTACGGCAACTGCTCCGCCCACAACCGTAAGGCTCTCCAGAGGGTAGTGAGGTCTGCAGAACGCACACCGGGGGCAAACTACCTGCCCTCCAGACACCTACACCACCCGATGTCACAGGAAGGCCATAAAGATCATCAAGGACAACAACCACCCAAGCCACTGCCTGTTCACCCCGCTATCATCCAGAAGGCGAGGTCAGTACAGGTGCATCAAAGCAGGGACCGAGAGACTGAAAAACAGCTTCTATCTCAAGGCCATCAGACTGTTAAACAGCCACCACTAACATTTAGCGGCCGCTGCCAACATACTGACTCAACTCAGCCACTTTAAAAATGGAATTGATGGAAATTATGTAAAAATGTACCACTAGCCACTTTAAACAATGCCACTTAATATAATGTTTACATACCCTACATTACCCATCTCATATGTATATACTGTACTCATATACATCTACTGCATCTTGCCATCTTTATGTAATACATGTCACTGCCACTTTAAACTATGCCACTTTATGTTTACATACCCTACAGTACTCATCTCATATGTATATATACCGTACTCTATACCATCTACTGCATCTTGCCATGCCGTTCTGTACCACCACTCATTCATATATCTTTATGTACATATTCTTTATCCCTTTACACTTGTGTGTGTGTATAAGGTAGTAGTTGTGAATTGTTAGGTTAGATTACTTGTTGGTATTTACTGCATTGTCGGAACTAGAAGCACAAGCATTTCGCTACACTCGCATTAACATCTGCTAACCATGTGTATGTGACTAATAAAATTTGATTTGATTTGACAAGGTAGGTAGTGCTAAAGTAGATCCCACACACACACATCAGGCGGCAAGAGTGGTACAGTTTAGGCTTATCCAAACTGTATGTAAAGTGGTACAGTTAGGCTTATTCAAACTGTATGTAAAGTGGTAGTTAAGCTTATTCAAACGTATGAAAGTGGTACAGTTAGGCTTATTCAAACTGTATTGAAAGTGGTACAGTTAGGCTTATTCAAACTGTATGTAAAGTGGTACAGTTAGGCTTATTCAAACTGTATGTAAAGTGGTACAGTTAGGCTTATCCAAACTGTATGTAAAGTGGTACAGTTAGGCTTATTCAAACTGTATGTAAAGTGGTACAGTTAGGCTTATCCAAACTGTATGTAAAGTGGTACAGGAACGTGCATGTGAGAAGAGTGGAGGGCAAGCCAGTCAAATTCAGAACATTCTTGCTGAACACAAATGGTTCTGACGACATTTCTTCAGTTACTTTCAAAGGAAACCGCATAACTCTGATGTTCCACAATACAGCAGGTGTTTACTATCTCTACATTGACTTGGAGTTCACAAGACTCACCCAAAATGAAGAGGTTCATTCAAACCACCCATGCTCATCAGAATGGCATTCTGTCCATTGCAGGATGTAGGGCATTATGCCTTATATCCAAACAGGTTACAGAACCAGAGTTGCAATGACCAACAGGTATAGTATGCTTGTTTGTACCAAATATTAAGTTCTGCTTTTCTGATGTATCAAATACTTGTCATGCAATAAAATGCAAATTAATTACTTAAAAATCATACAATGGGATTTTCTGGATTTTTGTTTTAGATTCCGTCTCTCACAGTTGAAGTGTACCTATGATAAAAATGACAGACCTCGACATGCTTTGTAAGTAGGAAAACCTGCAAAATCGGCAGTGTTTCAAATACTCGTTATCCCCACTGTATCAATAGCATAACGTTGAAATGGCATGCCGTTCCCAGAAAAATGTAGAAGGCATAAATTAAAAAGCATGCCTGCTGCATGCAAAATTTGAACTCATGCTGTAAGTATCGGGAGTCAAGTGAGCAAATCCTCTAAGCTGTAATTTTATCTATGTTAAAGTGCACGCTACTCATATTGACACTTTCAAGTGGGAGATCCCTATCCGAACCCTTAACTATAACATAGTTTCTAAACCTACTGTCTTTGCTAACATGAACCCTTACCTTAAACCTTCAAAAGGTCAAATTCAGCGGGTAGGAACGTCCCAAGGATCCCGGATAGCAAGGACCAGAGGGCACGTCAACGGGAAGTTTCCCGCCCAGGAACAGTAGCCAATCAGATACATGCATTTGAGTTGCTCGAGTGGAAACAGACCGCAATTTATCCAACTTGACGAGTAATTTCAGTGCAAGCACTCACAATGGAGAAATATATATATATATATTTTTTTAGATAGAAATGGTTGGCTCTTAAAAGAGCCTTTGTTTGCATGCATGCAGATTGCAGAATGAATCACCACAACAGTTCGATACTAATGTTTGCAAGCTACATGCTATTACCTCTAAAATTGAGATGCACGCCATCATCTAAATACAGACTTGGATTGGATGCCAATTTAACGTGAGTGTGCCTGATGCTGTCCCTGCCTCTACAACTAGGATGTTCTGTCAAGAATGCCTGAAATCGCACGGTTTACAAAACACCTGACTCTGTCAATGCCAGAAGGACGTGGGGCGTTCTGGTGCTGCCAGTGCCGACGTTTCAAAATGTCTGAGAAGACAAATGTGGTCCTGGGGAACMTGCAGATTAGTTCCTCGAGGCCTAACTGCATTATCCGAACGAGCCTGAGCTTGAAAAAAAATGTCCCAAACTGTTACCGCCTACAAGGATGACGATGAGATCAGGTTTGGGTAGCCTACGGCCGCGCCGAGCGAAGTGCAGTTTGAGCTGCTCCCATCTCATACCACTCTCTCCTACCCAGTCTATCCATGTCAAGGTTGGGGTAAAGATGGACTAATGTGTACGAAGCCGAGCCACCAACGAACTGCCGATGATCAAAACACACAGGGTATGTCTATAGCCTTCCATCTCGCATGCTTGATAGAGATATCTTTATTTTCTAGAATGCTCATGTGATTTATACTTTTCAGTATGCAAATTATTTTAGTTGGGAAATCACCACTACGCCTAGTTCATTCTTAGCCGGCCCTCTGTCAGCTACAAAATCCCAACAGCCCATTAAAAAACACTTTTCCAACAAAACAGTCCCATGGAGTAAAATTGACCGTCGACCACATCCCGAGTAGCTTAGATATAGGGCTTTACAACCATCCAAAATATCTGTAATCTGACATATAGTCAGGGGCCTCATTCATTCTTATCCGGCCCTCTGTCTARCCTGACATATGTCATATTTATTCATTTTCATGGTTGGGAGGATTTCAGAAATTAYATTGTGGGTGGGGTGGGAAACGTATGTAGCATGCTTGTGTTGTAAACCGGCACTTGTTGGGAAGCATTGCACTGATAGCAATAACATAGGCTTATAGTGTCTTAGACGGACCTGTCAGAAGTTGCACCAATGCTCTTATTCAAGTGAATGGCATCACAAGAATGAGGCAATTTGATCTTAATGTTTGAAAAACACACAGTACAAGCCAATACACAGTGTTGTGAACATTTCATATGTTGAACGTGTTGCAGCAGTTCCCATATTCAAGTGAACGGCAACACATGAACAAAGAGATTTACGTATTTCATGTTTGGAAATGAATAAGGAACATGAACACCGGATAGCACAATCAAACCTAAAATCAACATTAGGTCAAATAGAAAATCCGAGGCAGCTCAAAAACTAAATGCAAAGAACAGAAATAAACCAACTACCATTTATTTATTTATAAAAAATAAAATAAAATAAATAATTGGGGAACTAACTCGTGTAATGAAACAAAAAAAAGCCTACCCTTGCCGTGACAATTAAGATGAAGCCGATCACTGCTATAAAGTGTGTGACTGGGTTGCGCGTGCCTCAGAAATAATCTATTAGTCCTAAAATAAAACGACACCATCGTTTTCATGTGACAGATTTGTTTCCTTAACTACATGTTTAGCGGTAGCATCGTCCTTTGGGCGGGGTAGAGCAAACGGCAAACCTTACTTCATACCGATACTGCCTATGATCAGGTCCCGCATCCTCCTGATAATGTTGTTAGGAGAATCTCCTTGAGCTACGCTGTTTGTTCCAATGTGTATAATCCGTAGCAGTGGACCACTGACGGTACGCAAATGGTACAACTGCTGATATGATGCTCGTTCCAGTTGTGCCAGGTTGCACCCAGCAGTGTGCATCAGGCAATGCATGCTTTGAGGCTTCAAGTATAGAGTCTGCGAGGACACAAAAACTGAGTCCTGTTGGGGAAAACATGAAGGTCAATCACAAGGAACAGATTTCAGCTAGGTTGGGATTACATAAAACAAATATTAGGTGACATACCTGCACCCGCCCCTAGGGTTGCACATTTTGGGGAATATTCAGGAGGTGGAAMATTTCCGTGGGAATTAACGGAAATATATGCAAATTAATACCATTTAAATGTAGATGTTTTTTGCATTGGATATATTTACCATATCATATGGAGACAGAAACATAAACCTTTTAACCTTATCATAAACAGACATAATTGCAAATTATTAAATCTTTCCAATAGAAATCAAAAAAACTATTGTTACAAATTGAACTTTAAATGAGTTGACTTCACATGGGATGATTTCACTGAACAACAAAAGGGAATATTGAATGATCCGCAATGATCCATCGCATCTCCCAAAAACATTTTCAACATACATCTGTAAAATGATAGTCTAGAAACTAAAGCTTTGGTTGTCTTCCTCTCAGGCTTCCATGTCTTCTCCCAGGACCTCCTAAATGTTCACCTCTTGAACATCAGACTGAGGCCTCATCTTCACTGTCACCTTCCAACCTTATTGAGGATGGCTCGTTGTCAGGCTCAAAAAGCCTCAAATTTGCCCGGATGGCCACCAATCTTTAAACCCTTGTATTGGTCTGCCTGTTGCATGCTTTGGTATGTGTGTTCTCAAACAAGGACCAGTTGCACTCTGACGCGGCTGATGTTGGTGGGATTTGGAGAATGATGGAGGCAACAGGGGAAAGAGCCTCAGATTCACAAAGTCTCTTCCACCAGGTGGCTGATGAGATATGTTGGCACGACTGCCATATTGCATCTCAATCCCAAAGCCCCTGCTTGGAAGTGTACTTCGCCAGACTGCCAAGAACCTTGCCCTCATCCAGGCCGAGGTGGCGAGACACAGTAGTGATGACACCATAGTCCTTGTTGATCTCTGCACCAGACAGGATGCTCTTGCCAGAATACTTGGGGTCCAACATGTACGCTGCGGTGTGTATGGGCTTCAGGCAGAAATCTTCACCATTTTTTATGTATTTCAGAACTGCAGTTTCCTCTRCTTGGAGCAACAGTGATGTGGACAGGGCAGTACGGATTTCTTCTCYTACATCTACAAGCAGAATCTGAACATCAGACAGGATGGCATTGTCTCCCTCARGCCGTGCATTGGCTACTGCTATAGGTTTCAGGAGTTTCAGGCTGCTTACCACTCTCTCTTACCACTCTCTCCCAACATATATGATCCAGGAGGATCCTCTTGATCAAATCAAAGTTTATTTGTCACGTGCGCCGAATACAACAGGTTACACCTTACAGTGAAATGCTTACTTACAGGCTCTAACCAATGGTGTGGGAAAAAAAGAAGGTATGTGTGTGTGTAGGTAAGTAAAGAAATAAAAACAGTAAAAAGACATTTGAAAAAAGAGTAGCAAGGCTATATACAGACACCGGTTAGTCAGCTTATTGAGGTAGTATGTGCATGTTGGTATCGTTAAAGTGACTATGCTTATATGAATAACAGAGTAGCAGAAGCGTAAAAAGAGGGGTTGGCGGGTGTGGGCACAATGCAGATAGCCCGGTTAGCCAATGTGGCGGGTGCACTGGTTGGTCAGGCCAATTTAGGTAGTATGTATATGAATGTATAGTTAAAGTGACTATGCATATAAGATAAACAGAGTAGCAGCAGCGTAAAAGAGAGGTTGGGGGGGGCACACAATGCAAATAGTCCGGGTAACCATTTGGTTCCCTTTCAGGAGTCTTATGGCTTGGGGGAAAAAAACAGTTGAAAAGCCTTTTTGTCGTAGACTTGGCACTCCGGTACCGCTTGCCATGCGGTAGTAGAGAGAACAGTCTATGACTGGGGTGGCTGGGGTCTTTGACAATTTTTAGGGCCTTCCTCTGACACGCCTGGGTGTAGAGGTCCTGGATGGCAGGCAGCTTTGCCCCAGTGATGTACTGGCCGTACGCACTACCCTGTGAAGTGCTTGCGGTGAGGCCGAGCAATTGCCGTACCAGGCAGTGATGCACCGTCAGGATGCTCTCGATGTTGCAGCTGTAGAACCTTTGAGGATCTCAGGACCCATGCCAAACTTTTTTAGTTTCCTGAGGAGGAATAGGCTTTGTCGTGCCCTCTTCACGACTGTCTTGGTGTGTTTGGACCAATCTAGTTTGTTGTTGATGTGGACACAAAGGAACTTGAAGCTCTCAACCTGCTCCACTACAGCCCCGTCGATGAGAATGGGGGCGTGCTCGGTGCTCCTTTTCCTGTAGTCCACAATAATCTCCTTAGTCTTGATCACRTTGAGGGATAGGTTGTTATTCTGGCACCACCCGGCCAGGTCTCTGACCTCCTCCCTATAGGCTGTCTCGTCGTTGTCGGTGATCAGGCCTACCACTGTTGTGTCGTCAGCAAACTTAATGATGGTGTTGGAGTCGTGCCTGGCCATGCAGTCGAGGGTGAACAGGGAGTACAGGAGGGGACTGAGCACGCACCCCTGGGGAGCTCCAGTGTTGAGGATCAGCGTGGCAGATGTGTTGCTACCTACCCTCGCCACCTGGGGGGCGGCCTGTCAGGAAGTCCAGGATCCAGTTGCAGAGGGAGGTGTTTAGTCCCAGGATCCTTAGCTTGGTGATGAGCTTTGAGGGTACTATGGTGTTGAACGCTGAGCTGTAGTCAATGAACAGCATTCTCATACAGGTGTTCCTTTTGTCCAGGTGGGAAAGGGCAGTGTGGAGTGCAATAGCGATTGCATCATCTGTGGATCTGGGTAGTATGCAAATTGGAGTGAGTCTAGGGTTTCTGGGATAATGGTGTTTATGTGAGCCATTACCAGCCTTTCAAAGCATTTCATGGCTACGGACGTGAGTGCTACGGGTCTGTAGTCATTTAGGCAGGTTGCCTTTGTGTTCTTGGGCACAGGGCTCAATACAGACTCAATCAGGGACATGCTGAAAATGTCAGTGAAGACACCTACCAGTTGGTCAGCACATGCCCGGAGCACACGTCCTGGTAATCCGTCTGGCCCCGCAGCCTTGTGTATGTTGACCTGTTTTACTCAGGTCTTACTCACGTCGGCTACGGAGAGCGTGATCACACAGTCGTCCGGCACAGCTGATGCTCTCATGCATGCCTCAGTGTTGCTTACCTCGAAGCGAGCATAGAAGTGATTTAGCTCGTCTGGTATGCTCGTGTMACTGGGCAGCTCGCAGCTGTGCTTCCCTTTGTAGTCTGTAATAGTTTGCAAGCCCTGCCACATCCGACGAGCGTCGGAGCCGGTGTAGTATGATTCAATCTTAGCCCTGTATTGACGCTTTGCCTGTTTGATGGTTCGTCGCAGGGCATAGCGGGATTTCTTGTAAGCTTCCGTGTTAGAGTCCCGCACTTTGAAAGAGGCAGCTCTACCCTTTAGCTCAGTGCGAATGTTGCCTGTAATCCATGGCTTCTGGGTGGGTTATGTACGTACAGTCACTGTGGGGACAACGTCCTCAATGCACTTACTGATAAAGCCAGTGACTGATGTGGTGTATTCCTCAATGTCATCGGAAGAATCCCGGAACATGTTCCAGTCTGTGATAGCAAAGCAGTCCTGTAGTTTAGCATCTGCTTAATCTGACCATTTTTTTCTAGACCGAGTCACTGGTGCTTCCTGCTTTAATTTTTGCTTGTAAGCAGGAATAAAGAGGATAGAGTTGTGGTCGGATTTACCAAATGGAGGGCGAGGGAGAGCTTTCTCTGTGTGTGGAGTACAGGTGATCTAGAATTGTTTTCCCTCTGGTTGCACATTTAACATGTTGATAGAGATTTGGTAGAACTGATTTAAGTTTCCCTGCATTAAAGTCTCCGGCCACGAGGAGCGCCGCCTCTGGGTGAGTGGTTTCCTGTTTGCTTATGTCCTTATACAGCTGGCTGAGTGCGGTCTTAGTGCCAGCATCTGTCTGTGGTGGGTACAAAAGAAACAGCCACGAAAAGTATAGCTGGAACTCTCTAGGCAAGTTGTGGCTATTTATCACAATATACTCTACTTCAGGCGAGCAAAATCTAGAGACTTCCTTAGATTTCGTGCACAGCTGTTTACAAATATGCACAGACCGCCCCCCTCGTCTTACCGGGTGTGGCTGTTCTATCCTGCCGGTGCAGCGTGTATCCGCAGCTGAATATCCATGTCGTCATTCAGCACGATTCCGTGAAGCATAGGATATTACAGTTTTTGATGTCTCTTGTAGGATATTCGTGATCTTACCTCGTCTAGTTTAGTGTCTAATGATTGCACGTTGGTGAGTAATTTTGACGTTAACGGCAGTTTTCCTAGTTGTCTTCTGCGGGTCCGGACGAGGCATCCGGCTTTTCGTCCTCTGCGTTGCTTCCTTTTGGCGAAAAAAAACAACACATAATAGCACAATTGTTTAGGAGACCGTAAAACGGCAGCCATCTCCTCCGGCGCCATTTTCTGATGGGGCTGTCCATTCTGCAGACTGTGATATGCCCATTTCTTGGAGAGACTCCTTCCCCTCCAGGAGAATGTCAAACATGAATGAAAACCACCAATGGGTGTTGCTGGGCAGCTTCAATGTGGTGCTCTTATTCTTCTCACGTTGCTTGGTGAGGTAGATTGCTGCTACAACTTGACGAACCTTCACATACCTAACCATTTCCTTGGCTCTCTTGTAGAGTGTATCCATCGTTTTCAGTGACATGATGTCCTTGAGGAGCAGATTCAATGCATGAGCAGCACAGCCAATGGGTGTGATGTGAGGGTAGGACTCCTCCACTTTAGACCAAGCAGCCTTCATGTTCGCAGCATTGTCTGTCACCAGTGCAAATACCTTCTGTGGTCCATGGTCATTGATGACTGCCTTCAGCTCATCTGCAATGTAGAGACCGGTGTGTCTGTTGTCACTTGTGTCTGTGCTCTTGTAGAATACTGGTTGAGGGGTGTGTCGTGGAAATACTTCTTAAAAATACCTCTTAGACACCGGAGCTTGTGAATTCAAGATAGACTTTATTACAAAGTAACAAGCCGAGCTGGTCCATGGAGCAACTGCCGGTCCCAGTCTCAGAGATCGCTTTATATACAGTTTCAGTTTGACACCACAACATACATAGTCACTCGTCTTTGTATATGATAAACATATTTTGGATTTCTGCCACTATTTTTTCTAATCTTACTTCTAGTCTGTCTACGACCATCTTTACTTGGTTTCTCCTCCCCTTCTTGGCACATACTTCAGGGCATAGATTATATTGGTGGTGTAACCATAGCAATTATACAAAAAATAATACAGACATTCATAATGCAGGTGCATGTCCAAGTACACCCACAGGACTAGGCAACGGCCTCCCTCAAGCCCACCATGGCCCAGTCACCCACAGGACCAGGCAACGGCCTCCCTCAAGCCCACAATGGCCCAGTCACACACCCACAGGACTAGGCAATGGCCTCCCTCAAGACCAAAATGGCCCAGTCACCCACAGGACTAGGCAATGGCCTCCCTCAAGACCAAAATGGCCCAGTCACACACCCACAGGACTAGGCAATGGCTTCCCTCAAGCCCACAATGGCCGTCACCCACAGGACTAGGCAATGGCCTCCCTCAAGCCCACAATGGCCCAGTCACCCATAGGACTAGGCAATGGCTTCCCTCAAGCCCACAATGGCCCAGTCACCCACAGGACTAGGCAATGGCCTCCCTCAAGCCCACAATGGCCCAGTCACCCACAGGATTAGGCAATTGCCTCCCTCAAGCCCACAATGGCCCAGTCACCCACAGGACTAGGCAATGGCCTCGCTCAAGCCCACAATGGCCCAGTCACCCAGAGGACTAGGCAATGGCTTCCCTCAAGCCGCAACATGCCATCACCCACAGGACTAGGCAATGCCTCCCTCAAGCTCACAATGCCCAGTCACCACCACGGACTATGCAATGGCCTCCTCAAGCCCGCAATGGCCCAGTCACCCACAGACTGGCATGGCCTCCCTCAAGCCCACAATGGCCCAGACACCCACAGGACTAGGCAATGGCCTCCCCAAGCCCCAATGGCCCAGTCACCAACAGGACAAGGCAATGGCCTCCCTCAAGCCCACAATGCCCAGTCACACACCCACAGGACTAGCCATTGGCCTCCCTCAAGCCACAATGGCCCAGTCCACCACAGGACTAGGCAATGGCCTCCCTCAAGCCCACAATGGCCAGTCACCCACAGGACTAGGCAATGCCTCCCTCAAGCCACAATGGCCCAGTCACCCACGGACTTAGGCAATGGCCTCCCTCAAGCCCCAATGGCCCAGTCACCCACAGGACTAGGCAATGGCCTCCCTCAAGCCCACAATGGCCCAGACACCCACGGGACTAGCAATGGCCTCCCTCAAGCCCACAATGGCCCAGTCACCAACAGGACGAGGCAGTGGCCTCCCGCAAGCCCACAATGGCCCAGGCAACACACCACAGGACTAGGACAGCCTCCCTCAAGCCCACAATGCCACTCACCCACAGGACTAGGCAATGGCCTACCCTCAAACACAATGGCCAGTCATCCACAGGACTAAGGCATTGGCCTCCCTCAAGCCCACAATGGCCCAGTTACACACAGGATTAGGCAATGGTAGATAAATTAGTAGGTAAAGCATGTCTCGTTGGAAGGGTGTATGCTGGGCGAAGAACATTCAGAAATCTCTTCCAATACACATTGCCTGTGAGCATCAGAAGTGAACCAGTTGMATTCACAGCTCGAGCAAGACATTCATCAGCATTTCTCTGACTACGTTCCTCCATTGAGTCAAAAAAACTTCTGATTCCATGAGAACCATGAGCTGTTGCTATCAATAAGGTGTCTGATTCATCATTTTCACCTCGAATAGAAGTAGAGGGACTTTAGTCAGAGGTTGCTTGTTGTGAGCGCTGAGGGAACTTTATACACTTGGTCAGATGATTCTGCATCTTTGTTGCATTCTTCACATATGATTTGGCACAGTATTTGCAAATGTACACAGCTTTTCCTTCTACATTAGCTGCAGTGAAATGTCTCCACACATCAGATGGTGCCCGTGGCAATTTCCTGTAAAGATTAGAAAAAAATGAGTAACAAAAAACCAAATACAATTCCATGTACAGATACATAGTTAAAGCAGTTAGATTAAMCAACTAATTTTTAAGACTTGTTTAAAAAAAAWTMAACATGTATGGAAACAGGTGAATTAACACTCCTCAGTTAGCAGGCTCAAGCAAGCTAAACCCYACATGGTAGCAAAAACTAACTAGCAGAAATTGTTAACAAGTTAGAAATGATTTAAAACACACTTTGCTGTAGACTATTTACTAGTTAACAAAACATCATATATGTCATAAAATATATTCACCCCACCCAGTATTGTAATCAAAACTTACCAGAAAGCATGTAGTCCTTGGCTCGGACAGTGTAGTAGTGTGGGCTAAATAGCATCTCATAGTGTGCAAGATCTTGATAATCAGCTGTACATGTGATGGAAGAGTGCACTGCACATTTGATGGAAGATTGCACTGTGCATGCAGAGGGTTGCAATTCCGTTAAATTGGGGATAGTAGGGATGCACGATATATCGGTGAACATATCGGAATCGGACGATATTAGCTAAAAATACCAATATTGGTATCAGCCCGATATTTAGTTTAACGCCGATGTTAAAAACCGATGTCAAAGCTACCGTGCAAACCCATATAACGTAGGTACATGACGTAATGACGCCACGTAACATTTTGCACTACACGTGCAACACAGCATTCCTAACCTAGCCCACAATGTCTGCTGTGTGGATCGAGCAGTCAACAAGTCAAGCAGTCATTTGAAAGAGTAAGAAAATTTCAGCGAGACAACTCAAAGGCAAAATCCATTAAAACCAAGATAATTTAATTCATTGCCCTTGACAATCAACCGTTCTCTGTTGTGGGTGATGTTGGCTTTCGCCGACTGGTAGAGCACCGGTACATACTACCAAGGGCGCTATTTTTCAGATGTTGCCCTACCGGAGTTACACAGTAATAGCGTCACTGCTATTAGCTTCACGACATACATACTATGGAACGCCGTTTGGGTCGTTGCGTGTTAAAAAAGATACAGTAGCACTGTCAAAGCTGTACGAAAAAGTCTGCAAACACCGGCCACAAACAATGTGTTTACAATACTACGTTGGTAATAAAGCATCATTTGTTCGACCGCAACTTCTGAGGTAGCTAGCTTTAGCTTGGTACCTAGCTAGCACCAATACAACCAGCCTGAAAACAATGACCAGTAGAAACTGCAGTAATTTTCATTATTCTTAGCAATGATTTAGGAATTCTTGTGAGTAAGTATTAGCTAGGTTGCCACTTGTTGTTCGCCTATTGAAATTGAACTTCAGTTCATGAAAATAAATAGCTAGCCAGCTACTTAACCCTGTTGCCCAAAGCTAACGTTATAAGCAGCCAGCCAGCTTCATCTGTCTAATGAGGCTYGACCGGACCGGGTTATGTGTTGTGAAGCTAGCCACAATAAGGATTAGGCACAATAGTGGAATTTGCGGTTTGCCTTCAAAATACACGTATGTCATTGACAGTGATGCAAATGAAAACAAATAGTAAAATTATGCCATACTTTTATTTTGAAGGCTAACCGCAAAGTCCACTATTAGCTTCCCATATATGGGTCTGACCACCATTAATAAGACACCTAGCTATATAGCTACTGAAAGAGATTATGTAATTTTGCTATGTTTTTKGGGAAAAACATTGTTTGCATCCATGAGCTAGCTAGCTTTTTTATGACCATCACTGTAGGTGCTCGAGACAACTTTACCAGCATCATAGCATAYGTATCGATGAATCGTTGTGACATATGAAATACGAGTGATAATCAATATGTAATAACTATGTAAAAAAAAAAGTATGAATGCATTAAATTATTATGTGACGTGCAGTCATATTCAGGTCCTGTTTGGTCAACAAGCTTATTTTATATTGTATCTTTTTTGACACGCAAAGACCCAAACGGCATTCCATAGAAATCCTGGTTGAGAATGAAATGACGGAACAACAAACAGCACAGCAAGTAAGTAAGTGAAAGAAATAGGTTTTGATGATGTTTTACCAGTAATGGGGACATCAGTAAATGCCATCAAAATAACTCAGTGTGGTGCGTGTGTGTGAGTAACCTTTATTTAACTAGGCAAGTCAGTTAAGAACAAATTCTTATTTACAATGATGGCTTAACCCGGACGAAGCTGGACCAATTGTGCGCCGCCCTATGGGACTCCCAATCACTGCCGGATGTGATACAGCCTGGATAGCCCGGCAGTAATGTTGAGTTTATCAATTTAAATGCAAGACTGTTTATGGAAAAAACAAGTTTGCAGAATTGTATGTATTGTTAATCTGTATGTTATCTATTGTTAATCTGGACCATCCATGAATGTCAATGCTGATAGCGTTTATGGTTTATTCGACCAGGTTTGATGCCAAAGCGAGGTAMAGGCATTGAGCAGCTCTGCCTTCTCACGCAAGTAGCCAACTCAAGCTCTTGCCGACAGCAACCACTCTGCCTTCTTGCGCAAGGGAGGGGCTTCGGGTTGCATGATGTAATCTCTTCGAAAATGTTTTTTTTGCAATTGCTGAATTCCAATAGATGGCAGCATAAGACCACAAATTAAATTTCATATGATCAGTTCTCCCTGGATACACCCCCCACTCACAGAAAAACTCCCAAACGTTTTTTTCTGTCCCTTCCACACTGCTAACTCAAGAGGAAGGACCGAAACACCCTTTTAACAGATTACTGTGAATTACTATGATGATGATTCACGTTTATTATTACCTATTTTCATGCTCATGTTTTGAAATTATACTTGATTACTATTTCAATAACGATTATCAATAATCCTGAACATTAATTCAGTCACCTATGGTCGAGAAACTTATTTTTCTAGAACATTTATTGTCAAATTCACCACCAACTTCTCGCACAAGTAACTAACTGTAAAGCAATGGGTGACCATTTTAGAAAATCATGGGACTTATAGTTTAGTTGCATGCTATTTTATGTCAATCATATTGCTGCTCATAGCCTAGAGTATAACTGATTCTTTGTGGTCTTATGCTGCCATCTATTGGAAATATTTAGCAATTCAAATTATTAATTCTCATAAAGACATTGGTGAGGCAGCTGCGAAATAAAGGGTAATTTTCTTAGTAATTCCCGAGATCAGTCTCAACCCTGCCCCACGCCAATTTCTGGACTTTCACATAGTGGTTACTAGGTCACACCCAATTCAAACCACATTTAAAAAATAACACAAATGCGGCTTGTTTATCAAGTGTTCTGCTTTGCAATAATAAATATCATTAAATAACTAATAACAAAAAAACAGCAAAATGCTGACATGTTTTAATTATATTTAAAAAATAATAAAAATAACCATCGAAATGCTATTTAGTACTATAATGGTATWTACTAACATAATATTATTACWAAAATATTTTCTACAAGTGTTCTAGGTTATCCCTATTGTATAATCCTAACCCTAAAATTAGGGGTTAGGGCTAAAATGGGTGAAACCTATGGTTAAGGCTAATATAGGTTATGCGTGGGTTCAGGTTTTTTAAGGCAAAAAACAGCTAGCTCTCTTGCTCCTCCCTGTGGCCTTCTGTGGGTAATACATAACTAATTTGTGACACTTGCTAGGCTCATCTGAGGTAGCAACTGCTTCAGATCTACAAATCAATGAGCAAGACCTATCCATTTGATTTGCAACTCAGTGAACCTGCTCAGCATTCGCTCAATTCGATGCCAATGAACGAACAGATTTCGACGCATGTAAAATTAACAAGAAACAACAAATCATTGGTTATTCGGTTATTTCTTAATTATAAAATGTTTAAAAATCRGCCACATCTTGAAAAAGAGGACTGGGACACGGGTTTTGTTTTGGCTTTACACCTTTAAAAAAATATATATATATGGTTAACCATGACCAGAAAATGTTTAACGTTTGATTGCGATGCGCCAGCCATCGCTAGAACTGTGGTTCATCAGAACTTGTACCCAGGCGAACAGTGAGCTTACTCACAAAGTAGTCGTAACCATGTTAATAATTAGTTACATGAGGTAACCCTACGAGGTACCTGATGAAGCCTACAAGGTTAACGTGGGCAAGTCTTATTGACAGCAATAGTGAAGCAGGCATTGACATTGTGAGGCAGAACAATGGGCTGGGAAAAGTGATGCCAACTTAGCAATTATGTTGCTAGATTTAGCAACTTTTTTTCAAACAGGACCTAGCAACAATTTTAGCTACTTTTAAAAATGTATTTTGAACTTTTAGCAACTTTTGAAAAGTGACTCAAACGCTAAAATGCACGCATTTCCCCTCTAAATGACACAGAACGTTTTTTTCTGTCACAACACAAGGGCCTGGCTGCAAAAGTGCATTGTGAGTGACGTCGGCAGCAGGCGCTCAGCTCGTGCACAGGCAGCAGCAGGCCAGCAGCAATTTCAGCAAATTGCAAACCATTGTTGGCTGACTGCAGCAGCAGTAGCATGGGTTCGATGAGCCAAACCCAATGAATATAGTTGGTAACGAATGTTTGATCTTGAACAGAACAACATCAATCAACATGTTGTTTCAATCAAAAATGTACAGAAAAGAAGTGGGAGTCTGTACCTGAACAAATGTCAAATCATATTTTTTGCAGAGATGGCCAGTCAATTTGAGTAATGTTATTGTGTATTCTACGTAAGACGCAGTTTTACGTTATCACGCAATGACATCMCAACGTCATTTAGCAACAAATCAACCTGCCTCTAGCAACTTACCCTGAAAATTWGTTGGCAACACTGGCTGGGAATAGGACGTTCGGGAAAAGGTAGTTGGTGTCACGGTGCTCACTTCGAACACACCGACAGTGTCATTGCATTTTGGTACACCAGCATTACATTCATATCCAATAAAACGCTGCGTTTGCCTTGCAGCATAGCGCTGCATATGCAGTGCGTTCGGTGTGGTGAATACAAACTGTATGCGAAAACGGCTTAACAGAAATGGTAGCAGAAGGTGAATGTTGAACTTTTGTTGCACACATCCAGATGAYGCTGTCGGTGTGTCCGAAGCTTAGTCTAACAACATTGTAGCTCAACGTAGAATACTGCTGTTGTCACGGGCGTTGCAACTCTGTTTCAAGCATTATTGATAATGTGGTTACATATAGYTTATTACAAGGTCCAGCGTTCGATACAAAGTTGCTTGTTATCACAATCATGAACATCATGACAGGTAGAGGTAGCTAGCTAGCGTTAGCTTGCTTAATTAACTGTTGATGAGTTATAAACAAACACCAACGGGCTAACGTTAGTCAACACCATAGTTAACTAGCTAACGGTACATGCTTTAGCAATAACTAATTAGACGATTCCTACTGCTACAAAAGATTTTGCCAACTATTACTAGTATCTGGCAAAAGCGATTCAATAATTTATTCGATCGGCTAACTAAGAGAACGATTACAAGGCCTTCACTAACTGGCAATCGAATAAGACATTGACAAGCTTGCATAATACCGCGCAAGCAAGTTAAGAACCTTGCAGTTGAATATTAAGAGATCACCAAAACACCAATTGGTGGTAAGCTGTCATTACACGGCGCAATACAATTAGAAGAACTAGATCACGACACAGTTAACTGGGCCTGCTGGCTAGCTAGATCCAGCAGTTCGGTTTTAGGATTTATTAGCTAGCTGCAAGCTACTAGTACATTGATTCATTATGTACCGGTTAGCTAACTACGTTAACGTAGCTAACTAGCTATTTCATGACCTCCGTTCCAGCTTACGTTATGTTGCTGGTTAGCTAACTACATMCAACTGCTTAAGACAAATGTTCAAAACAAACAACATAGAAAACAACRAAATCCTTACCAGATATATCCATTTGGGAGCAAGTACAACAATGCAACGCCTGCTAGCTAAGAAAACATGAATCGGGGAGCCGTGGAAAAAAGGGCGTCTCTAGTTACCACAGACACAAAGTCAGATGGCCCGCCTACTCGACCAATCAGATGAGGGAGTGTGATGATGAGTATGCCGACCGCCTTGCATGGGCAAAAAATTGAATGGTTTTGATATAATGATTTTTTTCAGAAATTTAGAAATTGATAAAGATGTAGTATATTTAATTAAACTGAGAATAATATTAGGTACATTTCATATTCACAAATGCAAATGGTCTAATTCAAAACCTAACTTTTTTCACTTAATAAATTAATTTAAACAATATGGCACTACTTTAACTAAAATGAAAAACAAAAAGRCAATTAAAACTTTGTTTGTTTAGGATTCCTGGCAAWGTAAATAGTCTGTATGTATGCTTGTTTGCATGTGACTATTCCTCTTCTGTTTGTTGATATTTGTTAATAAAAATAAAATAAATAAATAAAAAACATRCATTTGTTTTATCTAGTGATCCATCAATTATTTTGTTATTTATTAGCTATAATAAAACCAACTGTTCTAACTGCAAAGTGGTAATTGGATGTCTTATTCAAACTCAGCTTGCAAGCTATTATGATTTGTATTTGTATTTATTATGGATCCCAATTAGCTGCTTCCAAAGCAGCAGTTACTCTTCCTGGGGTCCAGAAAAATTAAGGCAGTTATACAATTTAAWWWWWTKTACAATACATTAATTACAGAATTCACAACACACTAAGTGTGTGCCCTCAGGCCCATACTCCACTACCACATATCTACAATGCAAAATCGATGTGTATGTGTGTATAGTGCGTATGTTATCATGTGTGTATGTATACATCTCAAATCAAAGTGTGCTGTAATTGGCAGTGAAATGCTTATTTACGAGCCCTTAACCAACAATGCAGCTTTAAGAGAAATAAGTATTCAGTAAAAATAGATAAGTAAAACATTTAAATAACAAATAATTAGGAGTCAGCAGTAAAATAACAGTAGCAAGGCTATATACAGGGGGTTAAAGTACAGAGTCAATATGCGGGGGCACATGTTAGTCAAGATAATTGAGGTAATATGTACATGTAGGTAGAGTTAAAGTGAATATGCATAGATAATAAACAGAGAGTAGCAGCAGCATGAAATCAAATCAAATGTATTTATAGAGCCTTCTTACATCAGCTGATATCTCAAAGTGCTGTACAGAAACCCAGCCTAAAACCCCAAACAGCAAGCAATGCAGGTGTAGAAGCACGGTGGCTAGGAAAAACTCCCTAGAAAGGCCAAAACCTAGGAAGAAACCTAGAGAAGAACCAGGCTATGAGGGGTGGCCAGTCCTCTTCTGGCTGTGCCGGGTGGAGATTATAACAGAACATGGCCAAGATGTTCAAATGTTCATAAATGACCAGCCATGGTCAAATAATAATAATCACAGTAGTTTGTCGAGGTGCCAACAGGTCAGCACCTCAGGAGTAAATGTCAGTTGGCTTTTCATAGCCGATCATTCAGAGTATCTCTACCGCTCCTACTGTCTCTAGAGAGTTTGAAAACAGCAGGTCCGGGACAGGTAGCACTCCAGTGAACAGGTCAGGGTTCCATAGCCGCAGGCAGAACAGTTGAAACTGGAGCAGCGGCACGACCAGGTGGACTGGGACAGCAAGAGTCATCAGGCCAGTAGTCCTGGTATGGTCCTAGGGTTCAGGTCCTCCAAGAGAGAAAGAAAGAAAGAGAGAGAGAGTTAGAATGAGCATACTTCAATTCACACAGGACACCACTGGCCCTAGCCCCCCGACACATAATCTACTGCAGCATAAATACTGGAGGCTGAGACAGGAGTGGTCAGGAGACACTGTGGCCTCATCCGACGATACCCTCGGACAGGGCCAAACAAACAGGATAGCTAATGGGGATCCAAAATAAATACAAATTCAATATTTATTTGTGCCAGGGGCGAAAATCTGATATCAATTTTGGAGGGGACAATTAAATTAAATGTTCTCAAGAGCAATTCCTGAGGGGGACAACAAAAGTAGTGCTGTAACACATAGCCTACGTTGTAATATGTTAAATGAATTTTGAGGAACCATAATTACTACTACTGGATAATTGATAGGTACAGTAGATAACTGAAGTGTTGTCCCAACTTGTTCAAATGTTTAAATMATTATAGTACTACTACTAATAATAGTTATAGCAGTGTTCCTTATCAGTCCAGTATGAACACAGGAATTTGTATTTACAACCAGCAATACCAAGAAAGGCCAGTAGGTGGCAATGGTACTGTACATTGTATGGGTGCAGTTTTCGTAAATACAATGAACATGGTGTGATCTCATCTAAAATAATCTTAATTGACAAGCATCACAAAGTCTCCGTATTGAATTGACCTTTTTCTGAAACCTTTTCTGATACATTTATATAGTCATTAAATATGTGCCACTGGCCTGAGTGTACTACAATAGCTTTACAAGAACAAAACGTTAAAAATAAGTACAGTTCTAAAAGAGAAATAACTACTTCCATGTACAAACAAAATAAATCAACCAAAATATCCTTCAAAATACTTATTGTTCAGTCAGTGTTCTTCAAACAGCTATGGACAAGTATGTCACCCAAAATATGCAATTTAAAATAAAATAAAATAAATAATTTGTAAGTGTACTGTCATGTACTAAAAACTGAAAACTACTAAACAAAATACCATATCATACTATACACCAGGGGTTCTCAAACAGGGRTATGTGGACCCCTTGGGGTCCCTGGTGTAATTGCAAGGGGTCCGTGAAATAAAAAGTGTAATGAACGTATTCAGCACCACAAGGATTCCAGTAACTTTAAATATAATATAGACCACTCAAAACCTTGCTTGCCTTGCCTCAAAATATGCAGTGGTTCCAGTACCCCAAAAAGGTTGAGAACCACTGCTATACACACTACTGAACAAAATAACCAAACATATGTTTTCGGGTTTCAATGGATCCAACAAATTGCTGGCAGATATGTTCCCTCTTGAGACTGTCCAGACTGTCTTTATGTACATTACAGACAACTATGCCGTTCAGTGTCTCTTGGCCCTGGCTAGCCCGTAGCCCTGCGGAGTGCACTGAAACTCCTCTCAGTCTCACATGAAGACACTGGCACCTCAACTTGGTCAAACAAGTACCTCCACTGGAAGCCTCCTGAGGACCTCTGCTGCCTCTCCACTGCTGCTACAGGGGTATTTGTTGCAGAAGAGAGGCAACTGCACTGAAAGAGAATCTATGTTCAGCTCAGGGTACTGATCTAGAGACTCATCTAACTCCCCCGTGAGAAGCGCTCTTTCCAACTTTTGCAGGACTGTCCTAGTCAAAACGGTCGCCAAACAGAAMCTCCACACCATCCAACACTTWAAAAAATTCTGCCCTGTAGTGATCCACTGCTTTGCCAGCAAATCGTCTTGAGTGTCTCAATGGATTCAATGGTGTCAATCAATGTTGTTGCTTTCTCATACAGTGCAAGGTAGCTTTCGTAATTTCTGTTGTTCACCTCACGCGCTGGATAACTGGGCACTGATTGGATTTAGCTGGTGTGCTGTTACAGTTACAAAGGGGTGTTGGGTTTGGCAGTTTTGATGTGCCTCGGGAATTTTTCAATGGCTTTTCTCCAGTATCCTAAATCCTGCACTAATGAAGGCAGCATCTGCTCTTTAGCAAAAATGGCTGGCTTGAAAACCCTTGGCTACCGTGAAAAACAACACTTCTTTTATTTGATGATTATAATGTAGCCAGGGAAATCGTGAAACCATCTCTTCTTGGAAACGTCACACTCTTGTTGGCAGAGTTTGTGGTTCAATACATTGCGGGTGTTGCTGATATGGTTTTGTGCCATCACTGAGGTAACTGGACAATGCTGTATCCACTGTCCTCTATACTGGTGCGCTGGCAACAGGTTGACACCTGGTCTCTGCCGTGGCTGTTGACACTGTCCTCTGAAGTCTCTCTCCTGGCTCTTTCCCTTTCACCACCCTCACTGACTCACAGTCTGTCCTAGAAAATATATAAGGTGTTTGCCATACTCCTAACTACACCGGTACCGGTAAACAAATCTTAGTTCAGTCACCAGTTTAAGTTGAGCTGTGGGGTATCCATGGCATTTTTCCATTTATGTCCCTATTTTCCAGTCTAAAAAGAAGAACCTTTCATAACGTTGCCCAAACAAAGACTCAACAAACTTACCTGAGACTCCCTGTCTCTGCCAGTCTGTCCCTGCCCATCGGTCCCCAGCTCTGCTGTCTGTGTGCCATCTGTTGCCTGCTCTGCCTAATGACATCATTGTGAAACATTTCCATTAGCATTTCACTTCTTTCTGATGAACATTTTATCAACTAGTCCTTGAGATATTAGGGTACTGGGGTTCTTACTTTGCGCTTTGGTGTATTGAAAAATACTCTGTTGTCCTTCTTTTTTCTACTTGGCTGGGTGGGTACACACACACAGTGTGCAGGTTATTTACAGTAGGAGATGGGCTTCTATCATCTTCTATCATTCTAGATGGGCATCGATCTTAAAGGTAGCTAGCTCGTCAGCTAGCAAATGTGAAACGGATTTCAGTGACAAGGCTTGACAGCAGCTGTATGTTCACCATTTATGCTGCAACCTTTTGTAATTTTAATATAATTTATGTTTCATATTGGCTGGCTTCCAACAATAGCTGAATTTGCAGAGCTAGCGAGCACCAATTCCGTTTCTGTGGTGTTTGCTTTAATCTTTGCTATCGTCAGTTTACTCCAAGATTGGCACACAGGTTCTTCAAAGTCCCCTAGCGACAATTTAGCTTTTGCAACAAGACCATTAAAGATATTTAAGACAATGGTATAAGAGAGTGTAGTTCTGTTCAGTTTGGAGTTCAGTTTATCTCTAATCTTATCACAGGGACTTCGAAGCACTACAGCTGCATGCTGATCTTGGAATAAACTGATGATAGCAAAGATTCCATCTTTGACGATGCCACATAAATGGAATAGGTACTAGCTAGCTTGCTAGCTAATGTTTGSTTTAGTTTGCTCGCTAKCTGTGCAAATTCAGCTATTGTGTGTGTGAACCCTGSCAACATAAAACAACATCGCTATGGTGCGATTGACTGGATTAACCTCACGTTAGTTACGTGCATTATAAGTTCCTTTCAGACGGTAGACACAAACCCTCTGTTACCTTGCCAGATAAGGAACACTACATTGCATTTCTAGCTTCTCTCATTGACTCAAATTCAAATASCTGCAAACACTGGTTGATGTTACTGTAGCTAGCTAGCAAACATCAGCTAACTAGCTGAAATAGAGAGTGACCTGTGATTTAATGCAGCGAAAATGAAGACTGGTGACAGTTATAAATGTGTTTTCTTGTATTGAGTGGTAGAAGTAAAGAAATGTCTAACATATTCTTTGCTTGAAGTACTTATTGGAGGTCAGTCACCAACAACAGGCTCTGTCAGATTCCCACACATGCACAGTTCCTGCATCATGTGCCACTGCTGAGGGCTGGGGGGTGGGAGGCAGTGGATCAAACCATTGTGAGGCGGGGTATCGCAATCTTTTAAACTAAAAAACATGCTATTAAATGTCTATAATCAGCACAGTGCTTTCATTGCGGATTATTAAATTATTGAAATTACATAGTTATGTTCACAGTGATATATGTGGGGACAAATCATATTTTTCCAGGATGGGGAAGGCTTCCTCAGGCTGTGACCAGGCTTTAGACATAGTTCAGGCTTTTATTTTGAAAAATGAGGCAGATTGTTTCAAAAGAGGTCAGGTGTCCTCTGAATATTTCCTGCGCGCGCGCGGAGGAGCTCACCATTTTCATTTTCTCTCTAATTCTTGTCAATAGGGGGGCGCTGTTTTCACTTTGGAAAAATCGTGCCCAATTAAACGGCCTCGTACTCTGTTCTAGATCATACAATATGCATATTATTATACTATTGGATTAGAAAACACTCTGAAGTTTCTAAAACTGTTGAATTATATCTGTGAGTAAACAGAACTCATTTGGCAGCAAACTTCCAACAGGAAGTGAAAAATCTGGAAAACGAGGCTCTGTTCAGGGCCTGCCTATTCAACTGGCTTTTATTTATCGATATGATGCACTTCATACGCCTCCACTAGATGTCAACAGCGAGGTTAATGGGGTGTCTAGCTTGATCTGAGGCCGAAATAAGAGCTTTTGGAGTGACAGGTCCGGTATTTTCTTTGTCTTCGACGGCGCGCGGGGACCTCGACATTGGCTTCTGAAAAGCGTTCGGTATACACTGCGAATATCTCCGGCTCTGATTTTATATGATACATATGAGAAAAACATCATAAAGTAGGTTTTTTCAACCGAGTTTTATCAGTTTATTCAACGTTTAATGGGACTTTTGGAATTTTCCGTTCTTTGCGCCAAAGAGATGATGGGAATGTTCGCGCCACAATGCTAGCCAAGGTTGCTAATCGACAGAAGAAATGGACATTCTAAAACCAAACAACGATTTATTCTGGAAATAGGACTCCTTGTACAACATTCTGAAGGAAGCTCTGCAAAAGTAAGACAACATTTATGATGTTATTTCGTATTTCTGTGTAATATGTTGATGCCTATTCTCCCCGTGTTGGTGAGCGCTGTCTCACAATAACCCAAGCTGGATTGTTGTGGTAAAGTTATTTTTAAAAATCTAACACAGCGGTTGCATTAAGAACCGTGTATCTTTCATTTGCCATACAACAAGTATTTTTATGTAAAGTTTATGATGAGTTCTTTGGTCAATTAGTGAGTGTCCAAAATATCTCCGGACATTCTGGGAATTGTTGCTACGTATTCACAATGTATAACCACGATTTGCAGCTCTAATATGCACATTTCAAAACATAAATGTATTGTATAACATGATGTTATAAGACTGTCATCTGATGAAGTTGTCCAAAGGTTAGTGATACATTTTATATCTATTGCTGGTTTTTGCGAAAGCTACCTTTGCGGTGAATAAAAGCCTTTGTGTTGTTGGCTATTGTGGTAAGCTAATATAATTCTATATTGTGTTTCGCGGTGAAACACTTAAAAAATCGGAAATATTGGCTGGATTCACAAGATTTTATCTTTCATTTGCTGTACACCATGTATTTTTCAAGGTTAGTGATATTTTATCTCTATTTTGGCGGTTTTGTGAAAGCTACCTATGCGGTGGAAACATGGTGAAAATATGCGGTTGTGTGTTTGGCTATTGTGGTTAGCTAATAGAAATACATATGTGTTTTCGCTGTAAAACATTTTAAAAATCGAAATGATGGCTGATTCACAAAGATGTTATCTTTCATTTGCTGTATTGGACTTGGGATTTCATGAAAATTATATTATATGTTAGTGAATAGGTTATGCTCCGGTTGAAATATTATCGATATGTTTGTTAAGACAACCTGAGGTTTGATTATAAAAAAACATTTTAAATGTTTCTATGACCATTTCGGATACTTTTTGGGATTTGTCAACGGAACACGGCTTTTGTTTTTTCATCATAACGCGCAACCCAAATGGCGTTTTTTTGTTAATAAAGTAATATTTATCGAACAAAAAGAACATTTGTTGTGTAACTGGGAGTCTCGTGAGTTGAAACGTCCAGAGATTATCTAAGGTAAGCAGTTAATTTGATTGCTTTCACACTTCGTGACCATGCTAATTTGGGCTAGCTGATTAGCATTGAAAGCTACACTCACAAAAGCTTGATTTCTTTCGCTGTAAAATATATTTAAAAAATCTGACACCATAGGTGAGATAACAACAAGCTAAGCTGTGTTTTGGTATATTTCACTTGTTGATTGCATGATTATAAATATTTTTAGGAATAGTTTTGAATTTGGCGCCCTGCAATTCAGCGGTTGTTTAGGAAAGTGAACCCGTATTCAGTATCCGTAGCGCAGAAAAGTTAAAGTCTAATTGAATTCACAAGCTCAGTATCTGAGTAGTATTTGATTTAATATTTTCCACAACAACAACTTTACGGTTTTAACTTTTTAAACTGATTTATAAACTTGTATGATTTATGAATTCTTATTATGAGTATTTCTGTTTTAGAATATGGCGCGCTGCAATTTCACTGGGTGTTATCAAATCCTGCTTTAGCACACTCCGCCAACCCTGATGTGTCTGAATCCTGGCTTAGGAAGGCCAGCAAAAATTCTGAGATTTCCATACCCAACTACAACATTTCTGTCAAGATAGAACTGCCAAAGGGAGGAGTTGCAATATACTGCAGAGATAGCTTGCAAAGTTCTGTCATACTTTCCAGGTCTGCCCAAACAATTTTAAAAATGATCTTTCCAGAAATAAGTCTCTCACTGTTGACGCCTGTTATGACCCCTCAGCTCCCAGCTGTGCCCTGGACACCATATGTGAATTGATTGCCCCCTATCTATCTTCAGAGTTTGTTCTGTTAGGTGACCTAAACTGGATATGCTTAACACCCCGGCAGTCCTACAAGCTAAGCTAGATGCCCTCAATCTCCACAAAATCATCAAGGACCACCAGGTACACCCTAAATCCGTAAAAATAGATATTATCCTGACCAACTTTCCTCCAATACACCTCTGCTGTTTTCAATCAGGATCTCAGTGATCACTGCCTCATTGCCTGCATCCGCTATGGTCCACGGTCAAACAGCCACCCCTCATCACTGTCAAATGCTCCCTAAAACCCTTCTGCGAGCAGGCCTTTCTAATTGACCTGGCCCGGGTATCCTGGAAGGATATTGACCTCATCCGTCAGTTGAGGATGTCTGGTCGTTCTTTAAAAGTAATTTCCTCACCATCTTAAATAAGCATGCCCCTTTCAAAAAATTAAGAACTAAGAACAGATATAGCCTTGGTTCACTCCAGACCTGACTGCCCTTGACCAGCACAAGAACATCCTGTGGCGAACTGCATTAGCATCGAATAGTCCCCGCGATATGCAACTGTTCAGGAAATCAGGAACCAATACACGCAGTCAGTCAGGAACAAAGGCTAGCTTTTCAAACAGAAATGTGCATCCTGTAGATCTAACACAAAAAGTTCTGGGACAATGTATGGAGAATAAGAGCACCTCCTCCAGCTGCCCACTGCACTGAGGCTAGGAAACACTGTCACCACCGATAAATCCACGATAATCGAGAATTTCAATTAGCATTTCTCTACGGCTGGCCATGCTTTCCTCCTGGTACCCCAACCCGGCCACCAGCTCTGCACCCCCCGCAGCTACTTGCCCGAGCCTCCCCAGCTTCTGCTTCACCCAAATCCAGATGCAGATGTTCTGAAAGAGCTGCAAAACCTGTACTCGTACAAATAAGCTGGGCTAGACAATCTGGACCCAATATTTCTAAAATGATCCGCCGCCATTGTTGTAACCCCTATTACCAGTCTGTCCAACCTCTCTTTCGTATCGTCTGAGATCCCTAATGATTAAAGCTCCGCGGTCATCCCCCTCTTCAAAGGGGGTGACACTCTAGACCCAAACTGTTATAGACCTATATCCATCCTGCCCTGCCTCTCTAAAGTCTTCGAAAGCCAAGTTAATTAACAGATAACTGACTATWTCGAATCCCACCGTACCTTCTCCGCTGTGCAGTCTGGTTTCCGAGCTGGTCACGGGTGCACCTCAGCCACGCTCARGGTACTAAACGATATCATAACCGCCATTGATAAAAGACAGTACTGTGCAGCCGTCTTCATCGACCTGGCCAAGGCTTTCGACTCTGTCAGTCACCRTATTCTTATCGGCAGACTCAATAGCCTTGATTTCTCAAATGACTGCCTCGCCTGGTTCATCAACTACTTCGCAGACAGAGTTCAGTGTGTCAAATCGGAGGGCCTATTGTCCGGACCTCTGGCAGTCTCTATGGGGGTACCACAGGGTTCAATTATTGGGCCAACTCTTGTCTCTGTATATATCAATGATGTCGCTCTTGCTGCTGGTGATTCCCTGATCCATCTCTATGCAGACGACACCATTCTGTATACACCTGGCCCTTCTTTGGAAACTGTCTTAACTATCCTCCAAACGAGCTTCAATGCCATACAACCCTCCTTCCGTGGCCTCCAACTGCTCTTAAATGCTAGTAAAACCAAATGCATGCTTATCAACCGTTTGCTGCCCGCAACCGCCTGCCCGACAAGCATCACTACCCTGGATGGTTCTGACCTAGAATATGTGGACAACTACAAATACCTAGGTGTCTGGCTAGACTGTAAACTCTCCTTCCAGACCCATATTAAACATCTCCAATCCAAAATCAAATCWAGAATCGGCTTTCTATTTCGCAAAAAAGCCTCCTTCACTCACGTCGCCAAACTTACCCTAGTAAAACTGACTATCCTACCGATCCTCGACTTCGGCGATGTCATCTACAAAATAGTTTCCAATACTGTACTCAGCAAACTGGATGCAGTCTACCACAGTGCCATCTGTTTTGTTACCAAAGTCCCTTATACCACCCACCACTGCAACCTGTATGCTCTAGTCGGCTGGCCCTCGCTAYATATTSGTCGCCAGACCTACTGGCTCCAGGTCATCTATAGGTCTTGCTAGGTAAAGCTCAKCCTTACCTCAGCTCACTGGTCACGATAACAACACCCACCCGTAGCATGCGCTCCAGCAGGTATATCTCACTGGTCATCCCCAAAGCCAACACCTCYTTTGGCCGCCTTTCCTTCCAGTTGTCTGCTGCCAGTGACTGGAACGAATTACAAAAATCACTGAACCTGGAGACTTATATTTCTCTGTAATTTGATATTAGCCCTTTTAACGTATGGACCGTTGTCCTCACGTCCTCGGGAACACAAATGTTACATTTTCGTATAGGGCTTATATAGTGGTGGAGAGAAGGGCGTGTTTAATAGTTTACAACAAAYGTCTGTTCACATGGGGCCACTGTGTTGAGCCTAGTTCACATATAAAAACCAATTCTCTCATTTAGAAGCTAAAATGTCATCTTTTCACACAGTTTCATATTTAAACATTTAAATTGCACAAAWATTCCATGTGAACCTGATAACTAGAATGTGTAGACTTTCCAAGATACAGTTTGTCATCCTATCATCAATAATAATGTCTCAGATGACAACTGATCTGATATCATATTCTTTAACATTCTCTCTACTATTATTCTGACATTTCACATTCTTAAAATAAAGTGGTGATCCTAACTGACCTAAGACAGGGAATTTTTACTAGGAATAATAAATGTCAGGGATTGTGAAAAACGTATGATGTGCATGAGTTTKCTTAGTTGTGTCATTAAAKGTGAAGACTGTTATTTTATCAAATCAATTCTCTGTAATTATTATTACGTGATTAAACTAATCATGTAACTTTAACTAACCASAAGTCGGGCACCACGGAAAATCTTCAGATTACAAAGTTATACTTTTCCGAATATAACTCTTCAGATAGTTTAATGTCTGATCAATTAGTCTTCTATTAATAAATTATTCTTTACCTCACGTCAGTCTCATCTGAACGTCGTAAATTGTTGGTTATCTGCACGAACCAAGCCTTTACTATAAATCATCCATACACCAATTTGCATAATAATTTATTTACTAACTAACTAAATAATCACAGAAATGCATAAACAAAATAACAGTAGATATTGGTTACTAACAATGATAGGGAAGATTCTCTAGTGGGCTAAACCGATACGACGGCTTGGTGGACAAAGGGAAGGGGGTGTGGACTGAGAATAAGCGGGAAAGACAAAATTGATTYATTACACAGTCCAGAATTATATACATTGAAATGCTAATCCTTCGCACATGAACAGCCGCTCATTCAATAATAATTGCAAGTACATATTTACGTTGTATGTCATTATTGTCTTCTCTGTTGGAATCCGGTCCTTCTGCTGGAGAGTTCTCCCGAGTCTCTCTCTCTTTCTGTTTCCCTGAAGATCAAAGTCTTTCGTGGTTAGAATGGACACTTCAAAGTACCATTCAGAAATGTTCTCATAGAATAGATGTTTCAGCAGTTGTCGGTAGCTGCAGACTAGTAATTAGTATTTAAGATTTGCTCTTATTCTGTAGGGATYGATAGTCTCAGAGTTTAACCATTTCCAGTCGTGTAGCCAATGCTCCACGTGGTATGGTTTTCTAGTCTTRGTACTCAAAACTGTGCCACCTCAGCTTACACCGAGGTATGCGTGGTCTTAACTATTCACAATCATAGCTCACACTGTGGGTTTGCTTAGTCTGAAGAGGATTTTCTTAGGAGGGGCTTTTATTCATRACAGTAGAAGAGGGCGGTTCAATGACGCCAGATCATGTCTGTGCTCACGGGGGCGTGGCTGCTGACTAGTTAACCTTTACAGGGAATACAATTCTCTCAAAATTAAAGGTTAAAATCACATTACATCATTTCACAAATAGTTGTATCTTTACTCATTCATTTTATACAAGAATTAGTTGCAAACTCCATAATTGAGAAATGTACACACATAGAGATATAGTTATGTATTTCCTGTCCTTCATCAGGTAACCAAATGAAACACACTCAACATAACTGTCCCTTAACCTCTCTTGGGTAAGGGGCTGTATTTTGAATTTTAGATGAATGCGGTGCCCAATGTAAACTGTCTGTTACTCAGGCCCAGAAGCAAGGATATGCAAATGCATGCTAGTATTGGATAGAAAACACTCTGAAGTTTCCAAAATTGTTAAAATAATGTCTGTGAGTATAACAGAACTGATATGGTAGGCGAAAACCTGAGGAAAACCCATCCAGGAAGTGGGATATTTTTGATGTGGGTACTTTTCTATTGAATGCCTATACAGTATGTATTTGGATAGGAYCCAAATTGCAGTTCCTATGGCTTCCACTAGATGTCAACAGTCTTTAGACATTGTTTCAGGCTTGTATTCTGAAAAATTAGGAAGAATGAGACCAGCTTGTAAGTGGCATGCAGAATGAAGCAGAGCTCCTTTGCGTGCGTGACCGAGAGCACGCCCTTCGTTCTTTTTACTTTCAATTGAAGACGCTATTGTCCGGTTGAAATATTATCAATTATTTAGACAATAGACAACCTGAGGATTAATTATAAACATCGTTTGACATGTTTCGACGAACTTTACCGGTACTATTAGGATGTATTCGTCTGCATGTCGTGACCGCCTTTGAGCCAGTGGATTACTGAAAAAAACGCGCCAAAAGAAAACTGAGTTTTTGGGACATAAAGAGGGACTTTATCAAACAATACAAACATGTATTGTGTAACAGGGACTCTTGAGCGTGCAAACATATGAAGATCATCAAAGGTAAGTGATTAATTTTATCACTCTTTCTGACTTTTGTAATTCCTTTACTTGGTTGTAAAATGTTTGTATGCTTTTGTCGGCGGGGCGCTGTCCTCAGATAATTRCATGGTATGCTTTCGCCATAAAGCCTTTTTGGTATTGTTTATATCAAATTGAGGGAAATAGTACGTTAAAACATTGATTTTTGTATTTTATTACATCGGTTGAAGTTATTACCTTATTCATCAAAACAGTTGTTACTCACCGGTTAAGGTAATAACTACTGGTATAACTTATTACAGTTACAGAAAAAAAAGTTGTTATATCAACCTTTCAACGTTTTGTTATGTTTACTGGCAAGTTATTACATAAACCAGTTTTATTATTAACAAAATTGAAAAGTTATTACATTTAGAAAAGTTATTACATTTAGAAAAGTTATTACATTAGCCGTTATTAGTTTGATCACCCTGACATAAAACGTGTGGTGTATTTAAGGTCGAAAAAATCTTCTGAAGTATGTAATTTTCACTTTCCAATTTCAGACTTGATTTTCCCTTACGAAAAATGAATCAACATCTACGAAAATGTCAATTTAGTACAATCCACAGAATAATTCACATTTCCTGTTGCTGCAGGATTATTTTCCTGTWTCAAAGTAAGATCCCATACTGTAACTAACTGCAATGTTGTTGATCCATCCTCTGTTTTCACTAATCACAGTGGTAAATCCCAACAACAAATAACRGTGTATTTGGGTTTATTTGGCTTTTCTATAACCCGCWAATTTTCTTGGGAACAGTAATATTTAGACAACATGATGCCAAGTGTGTTGTTTTGACATAAACAGCCACTCCTTTCCCTTTTTGCAATATATCACACCTGAAGATATTTTAACCACAAATCTCAATGTCCTTATCCGAGACCGAATCAGTCAGCTAAGTCTCTGTTAGAACCAGAATACCAGGGATTGTCCTGCACCCAGATATGAAGAAGGTCCGACTGAGATACAAACAAAGACACAGCCAGGAGTACACTCAGACTAGCTTGGAACATAGAGTAGCTTCTTGTTTTTGTACCTTTTATCAGGGTGTTTGACAGTTTGTTGATAATTGTGAGACCTCTGTTGTTTTGGAACAAGAGGTTTYTCTTCTGCACATTGTTTCAGACTAGAAGGACAGACAAAGAGACATAGACAGAAAGAAAAGAGAGAGACACACAAAGCAATAAACAGACAGACATTCAGTGTTGGAAGACARCCATGGGAGTTGAGGAGCAGAGGGCTGGGGARTTTTACGTGGAGAGGGATGTTATGAACGAGCTTTGCTTGGACGAGTTGGCCAGAAGACGGACTCACTCCACCAGACCTCTCCTGAAGGAAAGGGTGAAAGATTCCCTCAGGTAAGATAGTAACATCCCACTGGGCACAAACTGGTTGAATCAACGTTGTTTCAATGTAGTTTGTCAACGTATGTGATGTGGAATTTAGTAAAATACATTGGATTTGCAAAGTCATCAATGTAGACTGCTATTTAGAGGGTGAAATTTCAACAACGGGATTAGTATATCATGGTAACCAATTTTCAACATAGACAAACCTTGCATAAATGTGTCTCCACTTAAAAACTCAATACATTCAATATTGCAATCAAAGTCATTTCAAAGAATAGATTTAACAGAGCAAATGAAAAGTAAATATACTTTATCAATCATATATCATCAATTATGCTTTTTAGGCCCATGTCTTCAACAGCTATCATTTCAATTCAAACCAGGGTTCAACAAGAAATTTGAAAATGGGCTTAGGGTTTCAAGCTTTGGTTGATTTCACATTAGAAATAGGTTGAATTCACGTTGTAGGGGGTTGGTCCCAAAGACCCATTATTGAATAAGGGGACCTTAAGATTCATATGTTTTGCTGCAGGCCTTATAATAAGATACTGTTGCTATGTGTCTAAAAACTCTGCCACTATATGTTGCACAAGCTATCTATATTAGTTTTTATGGTTAAGCCCTGGCTGTTGCGAGAGTGTGCTTGCAGGCTAGGTCTGAGTCACACCAAAACTAGATTAAGAGAAGTGTGTTACAGTGGATAATGCTAATAAATTCAGAGAAGCTACTGTAATATTAGGTAACCTCGGCTTATTGATACACACATACATTGACGTAGGTGATCATACCACTAGGGAGTGACCACATGTATAAAATCAGCTGTGCCCTTTGGTGGGGAGCAGAACTTACTCTGAAACCTACGCACTGTGTTTCCATTGTCAACTTCTGTCTGCAAATGCATTAAAAGGTTTAATTGATTTACTTAAAGAAGATATTGTCTGACAATTTCACCAGATGTTGACCAGGTGGGACGCTACCTAGAGAGGTTTTAAACACCATGGGACCAAGCAGCCGTCATACCGCTCAGGAAGGAGACGCGTTCTGTCTCCTACAGATGAACGTACTTTGGTGCGAGAAGTGCAAATCAATCCCAGAACAACAGAAAAGGACCTTGTGAAGATTCTGAAGGAAACAGGTACAAAAGTATCTATATCCACACTAAAACGAGTCCTATATCAACATAACCTGAAAGGCCACTCAGCAATGAAGAAGCCACTGCACCAATATCAAGATTTTTCTGAGTTACAGTTGAAATAATTTAATTAGGCCTTAATCTATGGATTTCACATGATCGCGCAGGGGCGATGGAGAGTCTGGCTCCYCACCCAATTGGGAGCCAGACCCAGCCAATTAGAATGAGTTTTTCCCCCACAAAAAGGCTTTATTACAGACTGAAAAACTCCTCAGTTTCATCAGCTGTCCTGGTGGCTGCTCTCAGACGATTCTTCAGGTAACAAAGCTGGATGTGGAGGTCCTGGGCTGGCATGGTTACATGTGGTCTGCAGTTTTTAGTCTGGTTGGATGTATTGCCACATTCTTTAAAACGACCTTGGAAGCAGCTTATTGTCGAGAAATGAACATAAAATTATTGTAGAGAAATTAACATTAAATTCTCTGGCAACAGCTCTGTTGGACATTCCTGCAGTGAACATGCCATTTACACACTCCCTCAAAACTTGAGACACCTGTGCAATTGTGTTGTGTGACAAAACTGCACAATTTATAGTAGATACATGAATACATGTATACATGCAGATACATGAAATGTATTGTCCCCATCACAAGGTGCACCTGTGTAATGATCATGCTGTTTGTTCAGCTTCTTGAAATGCCACACCTGTCAGGTGGATGGATTATCTTGGCAAAGGATACATTTCTCACTAACAGAGATGTAAACGAATTTGTGCACAACATTTGAGAGAAATAAGCTTTTATTGCATATCTAACATTTCTGGAATCTTTTATTTCAAATCAAGAAACATGGGAACAACCCTTTACATGTTGAGTTAATATTTTTGTTTGCAGTACCAGTCAAAAGTTTGGACAAACCTACTCATTCAAGGGTTTTTCTTTATCTTTCCATTTTTTACATTGTAGAATAATAGTGAAGACCTCAAAACTATGAAATAACACATATGGAATCATGTAGTAACCTAAAAAGTGATAAACAAATGAAAACATATTTAATATGAGATTCTTCAAAGTAACCACCCTTTGCCTTGATGACATCTTTGCACACTCTTGGCATTCTCTCAACCAGATACATGAAATGCTTATTTACAGTACAAGCCCTTAACACTTAATATGGCTGCATGGGCAGTATTGAGTAGCTTGGATGAAAGGTGCCCAGAGGTGCCCATAGTAAACTGCCTGCTCCACAGTCGCAGTTGCTAATATATGCATATTATTATTACTATTGGATAGAAAACACTCTGTAGTTTCTAAAACTGTTTGAATGATGTCTGTGAGTATAAAATAACTCATATGTAAAGACACATTTATTGTCTTTACCGGAGATAAAGAACAAAGAACGCGCTCTCATCCACGAGTATGAAAACACTACAGCCAAAATGGGAGCCACTTGGAAAAAATACAAATTCTAGCTCATCTTTCCAAAAACAAGCCTGAAACTCTTTCTAAAGACTGTTGACATTGATTGGAAGTCTTAGGAACTGCAATCTGGGAGGATTTCGCCTCATAATAAACATGACAGCCATTGGAAACAGTGGTAGGCTGAATTTTTGGTGGGGATGGTTTGTGTTCGGGGTTTCGCCTGCCATATCAAATCAAATCAAATGTATCTCAAAGTGCTGTACAGAAACCCAGCCTAAAACCCCAAACAGCAAGCAATGCAGGTGTAGAAGCACAGTGGCTCGGAAAAACTCAATAGAAAGGCCAAAACCTAGGAAGAAACATAGAGAGGAACCAGGCTATGAGGGATGGCCAGTCCTCCTGCTGTCTCTAGAGAGTTGAAAACAGCAGGTCTGGGACAGGTAGCACGTCCGGTGAACAGGTCAGATTTCCATAGCCGCAGGAAGAACAATTGAAACTGGAGCAGCAGCGCGGCCAGGTGGACTGGGGACAGCAAGGAGTCATCATGCCAGGTAGTCCTGAGGCATGGTCCTAGGGCTCAGGTCCTCCGAGAGACAGCAAGAAAGAAAAAGAGAGAGCAGCAAGGAGTCATCATGCCAGGTAGTCCTGAGGCATGGTCCTAGGGCTCAGGTCCTCCGAGAGACAGCAAGAAAGAAAAAGAGAGAGCATTAGAGAGAGCATACTTAAATTCACACAGGACACCGGATAAGACAGAAGTACTCCAGATATAACAAACTGACCCTAGCCCCCCGACACATAAACTACTGCAGCATAAATACTGGAGGCTGAGACAGGAGGGGTCAGGAGACACTGTGGCCCCATCCGATGATACCCCCGGACAGGGCCAAACAGGAAGGATATAACCCCACCCACTTTGCCAAAGCACAGCCCCCACACCATTAGAGGGATATCTTCAACCACCAACTTACCATCCTGAGACAAGGCCGAGTATAGCCCACAAAGATCTCCGCCACGGCACAACCCAAGGGGGGACGCCAACCCAGACAGGAAGATCACGTCAGTGACTCAACCCACTCAAGTGACACACCTCTCCTAGGGACGGCATGGAAGAGCACCAGTAAACCAGTGACTCAGCCCCTGTAATAGGGTTTGAGGCAGAGAATCCCGGTGGAGAGAGGGGAACCGGCCAGGCAGAAACAGCAAGGGCGGTTCGTTGCTCCAGAGCCTTTCCGTTCACCTTCACACTCCTGGGCCAGACTACACTCAATCATATGACCTACTGAAGAGAGGAGTTCAATAAAGACTTAAAGGTTGAGACCGAGTCTGCATCTCTCAAATTGGGTAGGCAGACCATTCCATCAAAATGGAGCTCTATAGGAGAAAGCCCTGCCTCCAGCTGTTTGCTTAGAAATTCTAGGGACAATTAGGAGGCCTGCGTCTTGTGACCGTAGCGTACGTGTAGGTATGTACGGCAGGACCAAATCGGAAAGATAGGTAGGATCAAGCACATGTAATGCTTTGTAGGTTAGCAGTAAAACCTTGAAATCAGCCCTTGCCTTAACAGGAAGCCAGTGTAGGGAGGCTAGCGATTGAGTAATATGATCACATTTTTTGGTTCTAGTCTAGATTCTA
Organism: Salvelinus sp. IW2-2015; assembly: GCF_002910315.2. Taxonomy (NCBI): domain Eukaryota; kingdom Metazoa; phylum Chordata; class Actinopteri; order Salmoniformes; family Salmonidae; genus Salvelinus; species Salvelinus sp. IW2-2015. The sequence continues at coordinate 123,955 of NW_019942660.1, read as the reverse complement.
GCAGCTGTATTTAGCACTAACTGAAGTTTATTTAGTGCTTTATCTGGGTAGCCGGAAAGTATAGCATTGCGGTAGTCTAACCTAGAAGTAACAAATGCATGGATTAATTTTTCTATATCATTTTTGGAAAGAAAGTTTCTGATTTTTGCAATGTTACGTAGATGGAAAAACCTGTCCTTGAAACAGTCTTGATATGTTCGTCAAAAGAGAGATCAGGGTCGAGAATATCAGTTCTGTTATACTCACAGACATTATTTTAACAGTTTTAGAAACTTTAGAGTGTTTTCTATCCAAATCCACCATGTATATGCATATCCTAGCTTCTGGGCCTGAGTCACAGGCAGTTTACTTTGGGCACAAATACAATTCAATAAAAAATTTGCAATACAGTTAAATAGCCAAAAGTTAACACTATCTTACTATTGTAACAGTATTTATTCAACCTTAAAATTAGAAAGACATCCATGGACATATTGGTCTTGAAGTTTACTGTAACTATAAATGTCCTCCTATGTAATCTTAGAAAGCGTGCATGTTCAAGATAGCATGCACATGTTGCAGGTCTGTGGAGATCACATTTGCTTTAATAATCTGCACAGAACTTTGTTGTGCATTAAAATGGTTAAAAGCACAGTGACACATTGGGAATTTAACAAACTTTTGGCTGTCTTTTTGAGTGGGTACTGAACAAAAATATTAATGCAACATGTAAAGTGTTTCATGAGCTGAAATAAAAGATTGCAGAAATGTTCCATAAGCACAAAAATAATATTTCTCTAAAATATTTTGCACAAAATTGTTTACATAGCTGTTAGTGGGTGTTTCTCCTTGGCCAAGATAATCCATCCACCTGACAGGTGTGGCATATCAAGAAGCTGATTAAACAGCATGATTATTACACAGGTGCAACTCATGCTGGGGACAATAAAAGGCCACTCTAAAATGTCCAGCTTTGTCCCACAACACAAAGTTTTGATGGTGCGTGCAATTGGCAGGTAGACTGCAGGAATTTCCACCAAAGCTGTTGCCAGAATTGAATGTTCATTTCTCTACTACTGAATAAGCCACCTCCAATGTAGTTTTAGAGAATTTGTACATTCAACAGGCCTCAACACCACAGACCACGTGTAACCACGCCAGCCCAGGACCTCCTCACCCGGCTTCTTCACCTGAGGGATCGTCTGTGTCATGTCTTTGGCATCATTAAAGTGAAGACTGTTATTTTATCAAATTAATTCTCTGTAATTATTATTAGGTGATCTGAAGGTTGGCCATTCCCACCTTCTCACAAGTGGACATTTTGTATCAAATCCCCATGTTGGGGATTTAGGAGTTTGCCATGTGAAATCCTTTGTTCTCTCTATGTGTCTCTCTTTCTGCATGGCCAGGGGGAGAGAGTCTCCTCCAGGCATTTACGACCTGAGGTAACAAAACCTGGGTGTAGGGGAGAGAGAGAGAGACGGGGGGGGGGGGGGGGGGGGGCACTAGCTCTACCCAGAAAGGGCCACGTCATGACATCTGAGACCAACCACCCAGACAGCTGATGAAACTGTGGGTTTACACAACCAAAGAATTTCTGCACAAACTGTCAGAAACTGTCTCAGGGAAGGTGTCTTATCTGCTTGCTCATCGTCCTCACCAAGGTCTAAGCTACGAACAACGTTCACAATTGCATTTTCTTCATGTCAATTTGAATGCACAGAGATACCATGACGAGATCCTGAGGCCCATTGTCTTGCCATTCATCCGCTGCCATCATCTCATGTTTCAGCAGTATAATGGACACCCCATGTCGCAAGGATCTGTACACAATTCGTGGAAGCTGAACATGTCCCAGTTATTCTATGGCTTGCATACTCACCAGACATGTCATCCATTGAGCATGTTTAGGATGCTCTGGATTGATGTGTGCAATACCGTGTTCCACTTCCCGCAACTTCGCACAGCCATTGAAGAGGAGTGGGACAACATTCCACAGGTAACAATCAACAGCCTGACAACTCTATGCAAAGGAGTTGTGTCACTCTGCATGAGCTGGGTCACGTGGGAATCATTTTAAAGCTTATTCTATTGCGGACATGGCTAGCTAAGTTATAAAATACAATCTTCCAGTGGTAGACTTTCAAAAGGCATTTCAGAGAAACAGATTGTAACTTTTGTGCACATAGAAAGGAGTCATGAGTGCATTCAAGTACGCGTTCCGCAGCAAATTGTATTCACAATACGACAAACAAATGCTCATTCGGTTCAGGACAGCCCAGTGTATAACATCCTTGCAACTGTGGATTAAACATAACAATCATAAACGTTGATAGTGTAAATTACATGAGTTTTCAAATATGGAAATGTGACGTAGACATTTGGACTCTTGGGTGTGTGGTTTGATTGTATGACATCAACACGGTCTTTATTAGAATCCTCAATATCTCATCTTTTAGAACACATCGACTCTTCTCAATGTACAGCATTTCCCTCACTCAGACAACAACAAATGTGCAAACGTAGTCCAATTAGTGGGAGGAATGGGGGCATCTTCTTGTTGCACGGTGCTCAAGTTTATAACAGCTGTCAGTCAAAACTCATACAGCGCTGTAAAGTGGAAAACTTGAATTTCTACGTCATGCATAAGATGTTACTGTACAGCTACTGCGTTCCAATTTATGCGCTTATCAATGACAAAATGAGCCATTTTCAATCCGTATACAGGATGACAGGAAATGTGAGTGGAAAGGGCTACGTTTTGCAAATCTTTATTGGTTTTGGTTAAAAAACTACACACAGTATAAAATTATGTATGCAAGTAATCTAACACAGAATTTATGGTGAGTCAAACTGAATTAAAATTAAGAGCGCGATTGCACGTTTGAGAATTTTTCTTGGTGTACTGATTGGATTCATCCAACCACTCTCAACACTGCAGACTTCCTCATTGGTTTTGGGTATGTCAATTCAGGCTTAACAGCGACTTCTTCTGTGTTAAAGAAACCATAACATTTATTGCACTAAAAAGGCAAAGAAAGACGATTCACACACCTGTGCGGAAGTTAAAGCTGTAATATGTAACATTTTGGGCGACTTGACCAAATCACATGGAAACGTGAGTTATAGATCTGTCATTCATGTTGAACGCAAGTCTAAGACGCGGTCGATCTATTCTATGTGCGCTATTTCTATGATTCCCGTTCTTAAGTTTAGTTTTTGCGTCTTTTACGTTTGGTTTTGTACAGCAGCTTCAAACAGCTGAAAATACAATATTTTTGGTTATTGAAAAGGTATTTCACAGCAGTTTAGATGGTTCAATGATTCTCTACACTATACATGGTTCATTGTGCCACATAAACTCTATTCGAATTTTAGTAACCAGGAAATGGCGTAGCGATTTCTGCATATTGCACCTTTAATGTTTGAAAGACTGAATATGATCGGTTTAATGTGTTAACGTAATGTGTCTTCGGATTTCATAACATTTTCTAAGGAATCATGAAGAGTTTCTCATACCTAAAATAAATGATAAGTATGTTAGCGATGGCAATATTACTGTGCAACGTAGACATTATATTTTCTCCTAAAATTGTTAAACAAATCGTATGTTGTATCGTATGAATGTTTCAACCTCTGTGTTGAGAAGTCTTGTTTTTACTGTCAGTTGCTGGTTTCACCCAAAATTACACTAACCATGAGTCTTTTAGCATTTCTGTTGCCACAGAAACAGACCCTGAGTCTGTTCTAACGTGTCCACCTGCGAATCCGAGGACATGATTGTGGCTGTATCGCATTAGTGGAAACCAAGTCTGTTCTCAGGCCAGGTCTGCCAGTTTTGACTAGCAGAAGTGACTTTTTGATTGGAGAACTTACGCTGCAGGTTAGAATAGTCAATGTGGTTGGTTAGGATAATAATGTGGCAGGTTAGGAGAATTATGTTAAGGTTAGTAAAAGTTAACCCCGGTTACTTGAACAAATCTAGCTACAACCAGGGCCTGCCCCGAGAACAGTCTTGGTTTCCACTAATGCGATGCTGCAATATTGTGCTTCCGTTGTGGGTGTGGTAGCAAAGCAAACTTTATTTAGAATTATAAGACTAAGATAGAAATCTAAAGTTGTGCTTTTCCTTCAGCAAGCACACCTAATAAGACTATGTAAGAAATCTAGAGTGTTCTTGCCTTCAGCAAGCACACTAATAAACACAGTTACATTCGTTTGTAAGATAGCAGTAACTTTAGGCTATTTACTGTATTAAAAAAGTAATAGTCTCATCTACCAGCCGGCTCTTCCTCTGTCAAGATGTCTGGATTCACAATGCCTCAGAATGGGACTTGACCAGGAGTCTATGGTCGGAGCAGCAAAAACAGTTGCTGGTTTTAATTGGCTGATCTCTAAGTTCATCACCATGTAGCGCAACCCTTAGAACACCGATCATCAACTAGGCGGATGGTCGGGGGGCCGGAACATAATTACAAGTCAATTTGACCGCAAGAATCCCAAACAGATATTCTATTTGACTAAAACATTTTAATTTCAAAACTTTCTTGCATTTTTATGCAATCATGTCAATATACTATGTGTGGGAATACTTGGGAGCAGATTTCAAAAATGTAAATCACTTGGAGCTGATTTCCTGGTGTTTTTACAGTCTTTTGTGTCCAATGACATAAGACAATTTTGGGGACCAAATAAAACCATTTGTGGGCCAAATTCGGCCAGTAGGCCGCCAGTTGGGGAACCCTGCCTTTGAACCTCCCCCCTACATTGTAGACTTCAATCCGCGATTAGCGCAAGTGATTTATACAAAATCTGAGCGTAAACATCTTATTAATAGTTTGATATGCTCAAACTTAGAATCAATTGTGCTTCCCCAAAATAATATTGTCAATGTGATAGAACATTTATTTTAATTGCCTTATTTCACCACTTTTCTAAATCCTATGTAGGATTACTCCCTCGATTTTACCTACAGCCCTATGGCACAGGGTTACCTGGCTCTATGTGCCACTAAAGGAGATGAAACCTGGTCCTGAATGGCCACAGTGTGTGCTGTCTTATGTGCCAGCCTAGCTGTAAGACTCCTGGTTAGTTTAATTAGATGTGTAAGAGATGGAATGGAACCAAACCCTGCACTCACTGTGGCACTCAAGGAGCTGAGTTGCCTGCATGCCCTATCCACCAACTTCAACTTCAACACACAGCAGACACATATCCGTTGTCACAAATGGATAACAAAAATGTATTATTCTTTTCTCCACTTCTCCACCTCTCCACCACTCCAACTCTTCCCCCTGGTCTCAGGTGTTCAGTGCCCAAGCTGAAGCGTTCTGTGCTGAGCTTTATACCTATCCTGTCATGGCTGCCTCGTTACTCAGTGAGACATGATGCACTGGGAGACCTCATATCTGGCATAAGCATTGGTATCATGCACCTGCCTATGGGTCTGTACCACCTCTACTGTTTGAACACACAAACAGGGCCCAATCCTAACTTGACATCAACAACACATGGTGGGAAAAGTACTAAATCGTCGTACCTGACCAAAATGTATAGAAAATGTAAAAGTGAAAGTGAAAGGTAACCAGTAAAATACTACTTGAGTAAAAGTCTAAACTATTTATTTTAAAATGTACTTACTGTAAGTTCAAAAGTACCAATTGTTATACTTGAGTAGAAGTAAAGTTAAATGCTTATATTAAGCCAACCAGACAGCAGCATAAAAACAACTCCAACAATCTGACATTATTTACAAATGAAGCATTTGTGTTTAGTGAGTTTGCCAGACTTGAGGCAGTAGGGATGACCAAGGATGTTCTCTTGATAAGTGAATAAATTGGACCGTTTTCATGTCCTGCTAAGCATTCAAAATTTAACCAGTTCTTTTGGGGGTGAAGGAAAATGTTTAAAAAGTACATTATTTTCTTTAGGAATGTAGTTGAGTAAATGTAAAAGTTGTGACAAATAGAAATATTAAAGTACAGATAGGCCTTCCCAAATGAATTACTTAAGTAGTACTTTACACCACTGAGTACTTAGTTAATTTAGTCACTGCATGTAACCACATGTAAATCTTTCATTGATACCAACGCTTGAGGTGAAAGCCTGATTTACACAAGTTGATCTCAAGTTAGTGTTGCATCTCTTTGGGCTGAGAATACTATATGATAACTATCTATTTTGTGAAGACTATGAAGACTGACATTTCTGTAATGTTTCCCCAGGTTTGGCCTATGCTCTCCTGGCCTCTGTGCCCCCAGTGTATGGCCTCTACACTTCCTTCTACCCTGTACTCATGTACTGCATCTTTGGCACCTCCAAACACATCTCCGTAGGCAAGACAGAGTGTGGAAGGGGGGAAGGAGAGAGAGATAATTTGAATTTTTAATATCATTTGGTCAAAGGAATATGCTAATTAATTCACTAATATTATCTTGTGTGTGTAATGTGTGTGTGTGTTCCCTCAGGCACATTTTCTGTGACCAGCATCATGATAGGCACCACGACAGAGAGGCTGGCCCCAAACAGTAACTTCATGACTCTAAATGGAACCAATGGGACTGAAGTTCTAGATGTAGCAGCCCGCGATGCCCTCAGAGTACAGATAGCAGCCAGCACCACTATACTGAGTGGGATCTTTMTGTTTCTGCTGGGAATGATTCGGTTTGGTTTTGTGGTGACGTTCCTCGCGGATCCCCTGGTACGTGGTTACATGACAGGAGCAGGTATACATGTGGTACTTTCCCAACTCCCAAACCTCTTTGGGATCCGCACTAGACGCTTCTCCGGACCGCTGTCTCAGGTCTATGTGAGTGCACACAACACAYCCACACACAGAAACAGATGATTCACACGTGCAAAAGTTGTAAATGTTTTCCAACTACTGCATGTATGCAGAAACACTCTCTCTCTCCCTCTCTATTCTCTACTCTCTCTCTCTCCCCTCTCTCTCTCTCTAGCTCCTAATAGATATCTGTAGACATCTGCCAGAGACTAACATTGCGGCCGTRGTGGTAACTCTAGTGGCCTTGGCGGTCCTCATAGCGGTCAAAGAACTCAACATTTACTATGACAAGAAAATGCCTGTGCCTGTTCCTATAGAACTCATAACGGTAGGTCCTCTACACCAGGGTTAACCAACCTCGGTTATTTGAATCAGCTGTGTAGTGCTAGGGCAAAAACAAACACGTGGACCAAGTTTGGGAAACCCTGCTCTACACCTAACACCTCTCTGTGTGTTTCTGTTTATTTGTCATACAATCATCCTCTAGTCTTTTGCTCCTCATTCCTCTCTCTCTCTCTTGGTCTCTTGAACGACACGTCTAGTGAAAACCACTAGAGGGCAACCTGTCCCCATGGCTGATAGGAGAGTAAGGCCAGAAAGTGGTTAACCTTATTTTCAGTTTAACGTTCCATATTTTCACATCATTTTSTAATTTCATCAAGAGGGGTGTATGTGTCTCTCTGTGTGCATGTGTGTGTGTGCCTAGTCAGTCACATTGATCCATTAAAATATGGTGAAGTGATTAGTTATGTTAAATAATCGGCCTGTATTTGTGCATGGAATCCAAACACAGCAAAGCCACAAAGGTCTGAAATAATGATTTACTCAAAAATGCACATGTACACAACAGGACAGGCGATGTTGTGTTTTTGTGAGCATGGTAACTTATATGTGTCTATGTGTGTGTGCTACAGATCATAGKAGCAACACTTATCTCTTACTACTGCAAACTGCGCAGCCAATACAAATTGGCCGTCGTCGGACAGATCCCCAACGGGTGAGTGTTTATGAGTGTGGGTTTGTGCGTTAGTGTTTGTGGGTGGGTGGGTGTGTGGGGTGTTCTAAGATCAGTTGAGTCCACAGGAGAAGAGGCGAGGAAGAGGAAAGATAGGAGAAGGTGATATGGTGTAGTTCATTGGGAAAGAGTCATCCTATTCGCCTTGTTCTGGAACGTCACAGTGATCGCGGCGAGTTAGTTGCAATGGTGTTTCTATTTCCGGTAACATTTGTGCGACGCTGGCACATGCAAAAGTGGTACTTTTAGTTGAGAGCTTGATAGTTTTACACTGACAGAAACGCACAAAATCCTAAAATTGGTAAACATGACAAACATATGTTCAGTACGAGGCTGTCTCAACAATTGGATGAAGAGGAGGCAGTTTTTACAGCAATGTTTTGAACACCAACCTCTACGTCGATCTGAATGTACCTGTGGAGCCCCATACGACCTGCATCCACCTCCTAAAGACGCGGAGACTGCGGTTTTGGCTCAAAGCGTTTGAACCTAAAGAAATCACCAAAACGTCCCTTTGTGGGCTCCTACCACTTCTTTGACAAGAAGCCTACAGTGGAACATCCTTACCACAAAAAATGGCTTGGCTACGATGCTCCACTCATGAAGAAGCATCGGGTGTTGGTCAGGCAGTCATCCATGACAGTTAAGCCAAACGCTTGAGCAGTTTTCCTGCTCTCATTTTGTGTCTCCCTCTTACATTTGTATCTAAGCACAGTCTCATAATATACGCATTTATTTACTCTACAACTCAATAATAAAAAATCCTATTTTATATGTAATTCATTATTATGATTATTAAATATCCTTAGGAGCGTCCATGCAGTATAGTGTTTTGTTGTAGAAAGTGGCTACTGCTACTGCTCAATATCAGCTGTTGTAGGCAGCTTTTCTGAATGGAGGAGACAGTATTCATAAGCTTGATCATTGTCACTGGTGTAAATTGATCATTTCATTCTTTCAAGTATCAAATCATTTTCTTCATAACAATGCTTTACCTCAGGTAGCCTATAGGTCCTTTATCAMTTTGTTTATCATTTAGGTTACTTTGAGCCATCATAACATAGCCTGTGCATTGATACACAATTAAACCCCAACGTAATTATTTGTTTGTGTACATGTTTCAATACTTGTTACCAGTAGCAATAATCAAGGGGATGTGTTGAGCAAGGAGGGGTCTGGACGAGGCAGTAATCAATGAGATACATTTTTACAGTGTCTTTGAACCACATACTTCTCTTCTATCCCTTCCTCCCCCTGTCCACTTTAATCTCTCCCTCTCCTTCTCTTCCTCTCCCTTTCTCTCCACTCCTGTCTTCTCCCCATCTCCCTTTCCTCTCTATCCTTAGACTACAGCCTCCCAGGTCACCTGACGTTAGTATGTGGGGTTCGGTAGTTGGTGATGCATTCGTAGTAGGCATAGTGGGATATGCCCTTAACATCTCCTTGGGAAAAATCTTCGGCCAAAAACACGGCTACAACGTGGACAGCAACCAGGTGGGACATGCACGCACAAACACAAACACACACACACACACACACACACACACACACACACACACACACACACACACACACTGGCATGCAGGCAGACCAACAGAGGCATGTGTGTGGGGTTGCTTTGCTCTGAAAGAGTGAGACAGGAAGGGAACACACAGTGTCTGTACCAGCTTACAGCTCTTGTCCTGAATGTTTAATGGATGACACTCTCTGCTCAGTCAAGTGTAAAGGAGAAGTACACCAAATACTGAATATACCACTGAATAAGCACTATGACTTATTTACTGGGGGTGGCCACAAGTAAATAAACCCCAATGTAATTGAGCCTCTGCATTCCTCTAATCTCCCCCCTCTTTTTCACTCTCTTGGTCTTCTTTCTCTCTTTCCAGGAGATGGTGGCTATTGGTCTCTGTAACATAGTGGGAGGATTCTTTCAATGCCACGCTGCTGCTGCTTCTCCGTCCCGTACCCTCCTCCAGGATAGCACTGGGGGCAAGACACAGGTAACACACACAGACATACACTCATGCATGCACATACACGCATCTACACTTGCTAATATTTACACAAACGTACACACTAACTGATGAGTGTGTTTGTACATGTTGTCAGGTTGTGGGGCTGATTTCTTCAGTACTTGTGCTGATCTTCATTCTGCAACTGGGGACACTGTTTGAGGAGCTACCCAAGGTATCTATCTCTCCATCACCTCCACGCCAGCCAAACACACACAACACTGATCTGATGAGTGTTTGTGTGTCTCCTAGGCTGTCCTGGCCTGTATAGTGCTTGTGAACCTGAAAGGCCTTTTTATGCAGTTTAAAGACATTCCTGCACTCTGGAAGAGCAATAAGGTCGAACTGGTGAGAACTTTTATTTTGTATTTATTCTACCTTTATTTAACTAGACAAGTCAGTTAACCTGTTTGGGATAGGGGGCAGCATTTTCACTTTTGGATGAAAAGCGTGCCCAGAGTAAACTGCCTCCTACTCTGTCCCAGATGCGAATATGTGCATATTCTTAGTAGTATTGGATAGAAAACACTCTGAAACAGTTTCTAAAACTGTTTGAATGATGTCTGTGAGTATAACATAACTCATATGGCAGGTGAAAACCTGAGAAAAATCCAACCAGGAAGTGGGAAATCTGAGGTTTGTAGTTTTTTAAGCTTGGCCTATCGAATACAAACTGTCTATGGGGTCATTTTGCACATCCTAAGGCTTCCACTAGATGTCAACCATCTTTAGAAACTTGTTTGAGGCTTCGACTGTAAAGGAGCAGCTCATAAGTGCTCTTTGAGTGAGTGGTCTGGCAGTGCCACAAACTCTGACGCTTGTTCACGTGAGGGGTAGCTCTCATTCCATGGCTTTTCTACAGACAAAGGATTTCTCCGGTTGTAACATTATTGAAATCTTATTTACAATGACTGCTTACCCTGGCCAAACCCTGGCGACGCTGGGCCAATTGTGTGCCGCTATGTGGACTCCCAACCCCAGCCGGATGTGATTTAGCCTGGATTTGAACCAGGGTCTATAGTGACGCCTTGTACACTGAAATGTAGTGCCTTAGACCGCCACGCCACTCGGGAGCCCGAGTGGTGGGCAACACATCTATACACTAAAACATGCATCCTAACTTGAGATTAACGTATATGACTCAAATGGGGTTTGGGAAACCCTGGTTCCTGGGTATTCCCCATATTGATTACCTGTGTCTCTGCTGTCCCCTAGCTGGTGTGGTTGGTAACTCTGGTGTGTACTATCTTGCTGAACCTGGACCTCGGCCTGGCTGCATCCATCGGCTTCGCTATGCTCACTGTCATCTTCAGAACACAACTGTGAGTCTGAGTGTATTTTATTTGTATTTATTATGGATCCCCATTAAATACCTCGGCAGCAGCTACTATTCCAGGGGTCCAGCAAATTAAGGCAGTTTATACAATTTTAAAAGTGTGTATGTGTGTGTGTACATGAGCTCACGTGTTTGTTTGCTTTGTTTTGTTATAAGAGAGAGTAATAGAGAGATAATATAAAAGAGAGATTTACCTTTTTAAACAGGGGTATTCAAACTTTTTCAGCGGGCACCTCATTTTTTTCGCAGTAATATCTCGCGACCCCACCCCAAATATGATGATACAACCTTAAAATCGGTACATTTATATTTTTACATCAACAAATAACCTTCATTACATTTTAATCTCTTACCGAAAAGAAAAGAAACCAGGAAATATCTTTCTCAAAAATGTTATATATTGTCCCATACAAAAATGTAATATATATTGTCCCATACAAAAATGTTTATATATTGTCCCATACAAAATGTTTATATATTGTCCCATACAAAAATGTTATATATTGTCCCATACAAAAATGTTATATATTGTCCCATACAACATTTTTATATTATTGTCCCATACAAAAATGTTATATATTGTCCCATACAACCAAAAATTTGTTTACTTTGGACAAAAGTGTCTGCTACGTAATTGGCATATATTACAGTACTGTATTTGCCAACGTAATTTTAGTAAAGCAGTGTGAACTCTGCATTGTATTGTGAAAGGCTATTACTTAATATGAATATGATGTGTTGCAATGTGAAGACATGTATTTCTAGATGAAACACTGATTCAGTTTGTTGTAAAAGAGACAGTATGATATTGTGTTGTAGTTGGTCAGTTGAAAATGTAACTTAGAGTTTTTTGAAACAACTACCTTTTTTGATGATCTGTTTTGGGTTTGTTACTAAAAGTTGTAAATTGTACCGAATACTTGTGAAAATTGCACTAAAGCGACCACAAAAACCTGTAAACTCCTCCGTCTCACCTCCTCATATGTGTCTGTATCCAGGTAGAGCTCAGTCCAGGAACATGCCCCAGGATAGAGTACCGCGGCTGGGAGAGAGAAGCGCGAGAGAGAGAGAACGGATGTTATTACTTTATTGAAGAAAGAGGAAGAAAGAGTCGCGACCAGTAGGGTCGCCCAAAAATTATAATAATACTAGTACAGTTTTTGTATGGGACAATATATAACATTTATGTATGGGGACAATTATATAACATTTATGTATGGAACAATTATAACATTTATGTATGGACAATATATACATTTATGTATGGGACAATATATAACATTTTTTGTATGGGACAATATAAACATTTTGTATGGGACAATATATACAATTTTTGTAATGGGGGACAATATACTAACATTTA
>NW_019942660.1:108522-111441 GCF_002910315.2 Salvelinus sp. IW2-2015 | reverse complement strand
CTGTGGGACAAACCAACACACAAACAGGGGACTCAATATATGGTCATCTAAAACTGTTTAAACCCACTGTTGAATACCCACTCACACCACTAATTACATTTACATGTTCTGTTTTTTTGCTTTGGTCGTATTTTCAAAGTTATGTGATGAGTCTTCAAAACTCTTAGTACAAAGCTCCAAACTGGTAACACTTGTACATGGACAGTCTTGCATTCAAAACCTTTCATTGTGCATAATTGTTTGTTCACAGCACAACCACTGAAATCGTTGCATGGAATATCCATGAGTGGTACGCTCATGGGATGGCATCTAAATCTTTCCCGTATTGTAATGATGTATTGTATTTTACAGTAATGTATTGTATTTGTATTGTAGTTGTCCTGTACATGGCTCAGTTTGTAAGAGCATGGCACTAGCAAACACCAGGTTCTGGGTTCGATTCCAACTGTGGTCCAAACCAAAATGTTGTTACTTTGGACAAAAGTGTCTGCTACGTAATTGGCATATATTACAGTACTGTATTTGCCAACGTAATTTTAGTAAAGCAGTGTGAAACTCTGCATTGTATTGTGAAAGGCTATTACTTAATATGAACATGTGTTTGCAATGTGAAGACATGTTATTTCTAGATGAACACTGATTCAGTTTGTTGTAAAGAGACAGTATGATATTGTGTTGTAGTTGGTCAGTTGAAAATGTAACTTAGAGTTTTTGAAACAACTACCTTTTTGATGATCTGTTTTGGGTTTTGTACTAAAAGTTGAAGTGTACCGAATACTTGTGAAAATTGCACTAAAGCGACACAAAACACCTGTAAACTCTCCGTCTCACCTCCTCATATGTGTCTGTATCCAGGTAGAGCTCAGTCCAGGAACATGCCCCAGGATGAGTAGCCGCGGCTGAGGAGAGAAGCGCGCAGAGAGAGAGAACGGATGTTATCTTTATGAAGAAAGAGGAAGAAAGAGTCGCGACCAGTAGGGTGCCCAAAAATTATAATAATACTAGTACAGATTTTTGTATGGGACAATATATAACATTTATGTATGGGACGATTCATATTAACATTTACTGTGTATTGGACATATATATAACATTTTATGTATGGGACAATATATACATTTATGTATGGGACAATATATAACATTTTTGTATGGGACAATATAAAACATTTTGTATGGGACAATATCTACCATTTTTGTTTGTGGACAATAACTATAATCACTTTTTGTATGGAAATATATGACATTTTTGAGGACATAATATAAAAATTATTTATGGGCTTATACACATTAGTTTGCTTGGCGCTATATAACATTTGCTGATTAATGAAAGTGACTAAATATGTAATCTATATAAGCACCTTTTGTATGGCGGAACTAAATCATAAATTGATTATAACATTATTTATTAATGTGTCCGACCGAATAACATATTAATAAAATATGTTGTATGGCGAAATATATATACATAATATTTTTTGCGCGCTAATAGCGCCCATAATAATATATCATTTTATTGTATATTTCGTCCATACAAAATACTTGGCATATATAAAACATTTTTGTATCTATAATGTGATTAGGACAATTGTTTTATGATATAAAATTTTATGTTGCACATATATATTACTGTTTGTATGGGCGACCAAAAGAGATACCAGGTATCACTATCTTCCGTTCCTCCACCACAATGTACTATACCAACGCTCAGCTATACCTGGATGCACTGCAGGAGAAGGTAGTGTGATTTTTTATGACCGGTATAAGCCCACACCATTCCAACACAGAAAATCTGCTTTTTAACATACTTAATTAAAACAATTCCACACTAGATACTGACTGTTACTTTTGAATTCGACCCCACCTTTGTTCAGGGACACATTATTCAATTTCTGTTAGTCACATGTCTATGGAACAGTTTATGACTCAGTTGTTGAATCTTGTTATGTTCATACAAATATTTACACGTTAAGTTTGCTGAAAATTAACACAGTTGACAGTGAGAGGACATTTCTTTTTTTGCTGCGTTTACATACAGTTGAAGTCTGAAGTTTACATACACCTTAGCCAAATACCTTTAATCTCAGTTTTTCACAATTCCTGACATTTAATCCGAGTAAATTCCCTGTCTTAGGTCAGTTAGGACCACCACTTTATTTTAAGAATGTGAAATGTCAGAATAATAGTAGAGAGAATGATTTATTTCAGCTTTTATTTATTTCGTCACTTTCCCAGTGGGTCAGAAGTTTGTATTTGGTAGCATTACCTTTAAATTGTTTAACATGTGTCAAACGTTTTGGGAAGCCTTCCACAAGCTTCCCACAATAAGTTGGGTGAATTTTGGTCCATTCATCCTGACAGAGCTGGTGTAACTGAGTCAGGTTTTTAGGCCTGCTTGGTCGCATAAGCTTTTTCAGTTCTGCTCACAAATCTTCTATAGGATATATATATATATATATATATATATTTCACCTTTATTTAACCAGGTAGGCTATTTGAGAACAAGTTCTCATTTACAACTGCGACCTGGTCAAGATAAAGCAAAGCAGTGCGACACAAACAACAACAGAGTTACACAAGGAATAAACAAGCATACTGTCAATAACACAATAGCAAAAATAAAGTCTATATACAGTGTGGTCAAATGGCGTGAAGAGGTAAGGTAATAGCAAGTAATTACAATTGAGCAAATTAACCTCTAACGAGCCTCAACCCCGGATCCGGGATCACCCCCCACCCCCCCCCACACTGATTAGCATTGCTAGCATAGCGTCACAATTAAATAGTAGCATCTAAATATCATTAAATCACAAGTCCAAGACACCACGTGTTTAGCTAATAGAATTTAATATTGTGGTCTTCCTGTTAACATTTAAAAAATCTGAATGGTGGACTTTATTCACAAGATCTGTATCTTCAT
>NW_019942660.1:80473-107520 GCF_002910315.2 Salvelinus sp. IW2-2015 | reverse complement strand
TTAACACCTCTAACGAGTAAAAACATGACCAGAGAAATATTACTGGCTAAACAAACGCTTGGAATGAGGCGAGTCCGACGTCCTCCGTGCGCAAGACGCAGGCAGCAAAGGGATGCTACTTCCGGTATTTGCTCTTTTATGCAGCCCCTGATTGCGCAATCGACTCCATTCAAAGCGTCATCACGTACTGACATCCAGGGGAAGACGTAAGACGTGTCTGTTTCTCCATAGCATTTACAGGGACCTTTAAACTGACTCCAGATCAGGGGCCAGGATGTCTGAAATCTGACTCCCTATCATGAAAAGTGCTGTAGATTGAGTTCTGTACCCCTCAGAGACAAAATTCCAACGGCTATAGAAACTAGAGAGTGTTTTCTATCCAATAATAACAATAATATGCATATTGTACGAGCAAGAATTTATTAGGAAGCCGTTTAATCTGTTGAGCAAATTATGCTAATGCGAAACAGCACCCCCTATAGTGGCAAGAATAGTGATAGATGTGCAGATGATGATGTGCAAGTAGAAATACTGGTGTGCAAAAGAGCAGAAAGGTAAAATAAGTTAAATGAACAATACATTCATGTCAGTCGAGAACTCTGAACATTCCAGTAATAATAAGATACAAAATCAGTGCTCATCGGAAGAAAAAAAATGTGCATACGGTTCTTTGGTTGAAGTGTTCTACTAGGAATATTCAGAGTTGATTACAATGCAAAGACTGTCAATGAACTTGAGACAACGGCATGCCATATTAGGCTGGCTTCACTTGCTCGTGGGAAGTCGTAAGTCTGACGTGGATGTGTTCAAGTGCTTCTGAACTTTGAACAATTCTTCAACCAATAAGATTTAGATAGCTTGATAAGCTTGCTAACGTTGCCAATAATTAAGTTAGCTAGCTTGCTTAACATTTACAATATGGTCAGACTAGCTTTATTATTCATATTGATAAGGAATTTGTTGTCATCTTTTGGTTGAAAGAGTAAAAGGTCAGTGGTGAAACGTCACAACTCGGCCACTCGGCTAACAACATTTTCTCAGAGTTTCCCACTTGTTATTCTGACTTGGATTCGGGGTCAATCAAGTGAAATTTCCCACTGGGAACTAGTAGCTTCCGATAACTCCGATAGCATGTGGACACGACATTAGGCCATGAAACGCGTTGATTGGCCAGTGAGTGGCCATGCCCTCGTCACACCTACAATCTTTTTATTCATCAAAACCCAGTCCTTTTGTGCCACTTCCACCTCACGCTCATAAATCCCTCTGTGAAAATAGCACAAATATTTCTGACACACCCCTGTAGTTGAAAATGTGTTATTAGCAATTGTGGGTGGGTGCGGGTGAACAAACAGCTCACCCACGCATCACTAGTGTTTGTGTGTCATTCTCTCAATAGCCCTCTTTCTCTGAATTGCTTTCTCTCTCCTTCACTCTCTTTATCTCAAGCGCTCCATTTCATTTTCTTACACAGAGTGGAATTGATATTGGGAAGCTGCTGATGAAAAAGAAGAAAAGAGACACTGAAGAAAAGAGGAAAGACAAGAAAGAAAAAAATAAAGCCAAAAAGGAGGCAAAAAAACAGGTATAATACACACACACATCCAACACATATACGCTATCGTTCAAAAGTTTGGGGTCACTGGCAGCTTCATTAAATAGTACCCCCAAAACACCGGTCAACGTCAACAATGAAGAAGCAACTCCGGGATGATGGCCTTCTAGAGTTGCAAAGAGTTGCAAAGAAAAAGCCATATCTCAGACTGGCCAATAAAAATAAATGATTAAGATAGGCAAAAGAACAGACACCGGACAGAGGAACTCTGCCTAGAAGGCCAGCATCCCGGAGTTGCCTCTTCACTATTTAATGAAGCTGCCAGTTGAGGACATGTGGGGCATCTGTTTCTCAAACTAGACACTCTAATGTACTTGTCCTCTTGCTCAGTTGKGCACCGGGGCCTCCCGCTGCTCTTTCTATTCTGCTTAGAGCCAGTTTGTGCTGTTCTGTGATGGGAGTAGTACACAGCGTTGTATGAGATCTTCAGTTTCTTGGCAATTTCTCGCATGGAGTAGCCTTCATTTCTCAGAACAAGAATAGATGGACGAGCTTCAGAAGAAAGGTCTTTGTTTATGGCCATTTTGAGCCTGTAATCGAACCCACAAATGCTGATGCTCCAGATACTCAACTAGTCTAAAGAAGACCAGTTTTAATGCTTCTTTAATCAGGACAGTTTTCAGCTGTGCTAACATAATTGCAAAAGGGTTTTCTAATGATCAATTAGCCTTTTAAAATGATGAACTTGGATAAGCTAACACAACGTGCCATTGGAACACAGGAGAGATGGTTGCTGATAAATGGGCCTCTGTACGCCTATGTAGATATTCCATTAAAGATCATCCGTTTCTGGCTACAATAGTCATTTACAACATTAACAATGCCTACACTTTATTTCTGATAAATTTGATGTTACTTTAATGGACGAAAAATGTGTTTTTCTTTATGTTATGATAATTATGTTCTCAATGTTCATAAACTGAACTTCAATTAAACTACTCGGTCTGTTACCAAGAATTTGTAAGGTTCTTGTTGAAATTAAAAAGACAGATGCCAGTCTACAATAGTATTTACGAGAGCTCTGCCCATCCTTACATGTACATTGGTTTATACACCTCTCATTTCGTCATAACTGTCCCTCCTCCTCAAAGACAATGACAATATAGTTCACAAGTCTTCACCTTCTCATACATTGTCTGCCACCTGTTATACAATCTACTACAAGCCCAATGTCTCTCCCCTCCCTGGGTGGGGACAGAATGTCCTGTAAGGAACACAGTAGTACAGCTTGTCTGTCGATAGCTCCTCTTATCATTTGTTTCACACTTGCACCCTGCTTACATACTAAAAAGGAACAAAAAGTCCTTGTTCTAATTCACCCTAAAACTACACACATCAGATTTATAAATTTATGATTATAATACATTTCATACAATCATATAGTGACAGGGTAGAATTCTGTTAGTTATAGTTCTACGTTAAAAGTATACACAATTTAGTCATTATTCATAAAATTCATAACACTTTAAAAAACAAGGACATTTCTAAGTGACCCCAAACTTTTGAACTGTAGTGTATTTTCTAACAAAGACACAAAAAATTATACTGTTAGTAATCTTATTTCTATTCCCTTCACAGGATGGTGTCAATGGACACCTACCCAACAGTACAGTCCATCCAGATGACAAGGGGGATGTAGAGAAAGGTTCCCCAGACCTGAAATTGAACCAGACAGCCATTGCCCTAGTTGAACGACCCATCAACGGACAGGTGTGTAGTGTGATGTACTACAGTATAGTGAGGCATTTAAGCAAAACAATTGTGTAGATGTATGTACCCTGAAAAGATTCAGATATGGAGCCACACCAGATTTGGCCCCTGGGGTGTGGCAGACATTTTTCTAAATGGCAGCATATGGCAACAATATTTTACAAATTAAACAGATTGTTTTGAGATAAACACACCAAATCTGGCACAGAGGTAGATTTATGTAGCTTGAAAATATTTACATCTGGAGCCACCACACATTTGGCACCTGGGGGCCATGGTGGCCATCTTACAAATGGCCACTGTCGGTAATAAAATGTTACACTTCTGAGGGCCTTTCTTGAGATAAATGCACCACAATTGGCACAGAGGTAGATTAATGTACCCTGGAAAAATTTAGAGATTGAGACATCATATATAAAAGAAACGGAGCTAGATTTACGAACCCTAAAAAGGACAGGAGTTTATTTTGCCTAGTAGCCACTAGTAAATTAGCTAGTTAGTGTCAGGGCCTTTGATGCTGTACTCATCTCTTTCTATTCTGTGTATGTCTCCACTGACGCAGTCATTATTTTTGAATGATGATTTTAGAKGTCCATGAGGGTGCCTGAAATACACCTTTACCCGATGCTGTTTCAAATCAACAGTTACCAGCAAAATCCATATCAGACTAAACTCTGTTATAGACTTGAATTTCTTCCAATTGCAGTCCATTATAATCAGCTGGAATTAGAAAAACTGGTTGAAATTCAAATATTTTGCTCGACAGGCACATTTCTGACTGAAACATAACCTGAGATAATAGTTCACTATTCCACCTCATTGGCTGGGATATTTTTCCAAAGTAGCTTTAGTGGCCATTTGTTAAATACCTCATGTGGTAGGACGTGAACCCCGGTCTCCCGCTCCGGGACCAAACGTCTTAACCAGTAATCCAAAATATTATTCTGTGTTTGGCCGAGGGTGGTTTTATGTGTGTGTTTTAACTCACCTCCACTGCATTCATCTCAGAAAATGTATTTATTCTACAATTTGGCCTACTGTAATATACTGTGTTACTGATACAGTTTTTGGTTTTCAGGTGATGCAGGGCAAAAAGTATAGGCCAAAAATACATAAAAGAAGTATAGGCAATAACTTTTTGTAGATTAAAGGTTAGTAAAGTAGTGGTACAGTCTGCAACCTTTTAGTAAAATGTCTGTCACGATCCAAGGGCCAGATCTATGATGGGTCTATATCTAAATCTTTTCAGGGTACATGCATCTTCCTCTGTGCCAAATTTGGTGTGTTTATCTAACATTGTATTACTGACAGTGGCCTTTTTGTAAGATGGCCGCCACAGCCCCCAGGGTCCAATCAATCAATCACATGTATGTATAGAGCCCTTACATCAGCTGATGTCACAAAGTGTTGTACAGAAACCCAGCCTAAAACCCCAAACAGCAAGCAATGCAGGTGTAGAAGCACGGTGTTTAAGGAAAAACTCCCTAGAAAGGCCGAAACCTAGAGAGGAACCAGGCTATGAGGGGTGGCCAGTGGTCTTCTGGTCACCAACTTACTATCCTGAGACAAGACCGAGGATAGCCCACGAAGATCTCCCCCACGGAACRAACCCAAGAGGGGGGCGTCAACCAGGACAAGAAGATCACGTCTGTGACTCAACCCACTCAAGTGACGCACCCCTCCTACTGATGGCATGGAAGAGCATCACTATGCCAGTGACTATGTAATAGGGTTTGAGGCAGAGAATCCCAGTGGAGAGAGGGAAACCGGCCAAGCAGAGACAGCAAGGGCGGTTCGTTGCTCCAGTGCCTTTCCGTTCACCTTCACACTCCTGGGGCAAACTACACTCAATCATAAGACCTACTGAAGAAATTAGTCTTAAATAAAGACTAAAAGGTCGAGACCGAGTCTGCTTCTCTCACATGGATAGGCAGACACTTCCATAAAAATGCCCTGCCTCCAGCTGTTCGCTTAGAAATTCTAGGGACAGTAAGAAGGCCTGCGTCTTGTGACCGTAGCGTACGTGTAGGTATGTACAGCAGGACCAAATCGCAAAGATAGGTAGGAGCAAGCCCAGGTATTGCTTTGTAGGTTAGCAGTAAAACCTTGAAATCAGCCCTAGCCTTAACAGGAAGCCAGTGTAGAGATGCTAGCACTGGGGTAATATGATACAATTTTGGGGTTCTACTCTAGATTCTTGCTGCCGTTTAAACACTAACTGAGGTTTATTTAGTGCTTTATCTGGGTAGCCGGAAAGTAGAGCATTGCAGTAGTCTAACCTATAAGTGACAAATGCATTGATTCATTTTCCTGCATCAATTTTGGACAGAAAGTTTCAGATTTTTGCAATGTTACGTAGTCCAAATCTGTGGTGGCTCCATAACTAAATTTTTTCATGTTAGATAAATCTGTGTGTTTTTCTCAAGATAGACCTTCTGAATTGTAAAATAGTGTTATCATATACGGCTATTAAAAAAATTGCTGCCACGTTCCCCCATGGGCCAAATCTAGGGTGGCTCCATATCGAAATCTTTTCAGTTTACATAAATCTACCGCTGTGCTAAATTTAGTGCTTCAATACAACCTCCAGGTGCACCTAGGCTAGCCCATAATGCTTTTGAAATGTGTATTTTATCAGAGCAGAGTAAACATTGAAACTCTGTCTATCTGTCAATCTAAGGTGAACTGGGCCTTTGAACAGCAAGGTAACGGGTTCGACCAGGACTCTAAAACTGGTATTCATGGCGATGATCACATAACCCAGACGTCCAGTACCAGAGGAGAAGGAGAGATGGGGAGGAGCTCCGTCAACGACACACACACCATCATCCTGGACCTATCCACAACCAACTTTGCTGACACGGCCACTGTGAAGACGCTGAAAAACGTATGAGTGTGTGTTTTTGAACAATGGTGATGAAGGATTGGGGTTTGAGTGCAAAGGGGATAGAGAGGAGACAAGGAAAGTGAGAGGGAGAGAGAGAAAGAGAGGTTAGGTTAACAGATGTTTTCAGAAATGTGTTATTATTAGTTTAGTCTCTTATTGGTCTCTTTTGTAACATTGTTTGCAGTCGTTCTCCTGTGTGGCCTTGTGCTCAAAACAAACAAAGGTCTTGTGTTCTGTGAGTTGCCAGGCCTAAATTATATTTCTATGTACCCTATGTACATAAAAGAGGCACAGATAGAAAGAGGAGGTGGAAATGAAGAGGGATGGAAGAGAAAAACAAGATAAATCAAACTGTGTAACAAACGGTGTAACAAAAACAGTCCCTGAGAGAAAAATTGACTTCTTTTTTGACCTTCTCTGTCTCTCACTTTCTTTTTTTGCAGATATTCCTAAACTACAGAAAGATTGACATTGACATTTATTTAACTGGATGCCAAGGTGAGTATGTGTCAGTGGAGGCTACTCAGAGGAGGAAGGGGAGGACTATCTTCTTCAGTGAATTCTGCGAAAAAAAAATAGTCAAACATATAACATAAACTATATACTAATACATTTCACGTCACAAATCATTTATAAACCACAATGTTTGCAAATTTTATTTTTTTATTTTTATTTCACCTTTATTTAACCAGGTAGGCGTAGTTGAGAACAAGTTCTCATTTGCAACTGCCACCTGGCCAAGATAAAGCATAGAGTGTGAACAGACAACACAGAGTTACAACATGGAGTAAACAATAAACAAGTCAATAACATGGTAGAAAAAAAGAGAATCTATATACAATGTGTGCAAAAGGCATGAGGTAGGCAATAAATCGATAATTACAATTTAGCAGATTAACACTGGAGTGATAAATCAGATGGATCATGTGCAAGAAGAGATATTGGTATGCTGTGTGATGGGTGTGACAAAGAGCAGAAAAGTAATAAATAAAAGCAGTATGGGGGGTGAGGTAGGTAATTGGGTGGGTAGTTTACAGATGGACTATGTACAGCTGCAGCGATCGGTTAGCTGCTGCGATAGCAGATTTTTAAAGTTGTTGAGGGAGATAAGTCTCCAACTCAGAGATTTTTGCAATTCGTTCCAGTCGCAGTGCAGCCAGAGAACTGGAGGAAAGGCGTCCAAATGAGGTTTTTAGCTTAGGGATGATCAGTGAGATACACCTGCTGGAGCGCGTGCTGCGGTGGGTGTGCCATCGTGACCAGTGACACTGAGATAAGGCGGCACTTTACCTAGCATAGCCTTGTAGATGACCTGGAGCCAGTGGGTCTGACGACGAACATGTAGCGAGGGCCAGCCGCCTAGGGCATACAGGTCGCAGTGGTGGGTCGTATAAAGGTGCTTTAGTAACAAACGAATGGCACCGTTGATAACTGCATCCAGTTTGCTGAGTAGAGTGTTGGAAGCTATTTTGTAGATGACATCGCCGAAGTCGGAGGATCGCAGGATAGTCAGTTTTACTAGGGTAAGTTTGGCGGCGTGAGTGAAGGAGGCTTTGTTGCGAATAGAAGCCGTTTCTTGATTTGATTTTGGATTGGAGATGTTTGATATGAGTCTGGAAGGAGAGTTTCAGTCTACCAGACACCTAGGTACTTATGTATGTCCACATATTTATCGGAACCGTCCAGGAGTGGTGATGCTAGCGGGCGTGGCGGGTGCAGGCAGCGAGCGGTTGAGAAGCATGCATTTGGTTTACTAGCGTTAAGAGCAGTTGAGGCCACGAATGGAGTGTTTTGTATGGCATTGGAAGCTCGTTTGGAGGTTAGATACACAGTGTCCAAGAAGGGCCGGAAGTATATAGAATGGTGTCGTCTGCGTAGAGGTGGATCAGGAATCGCCCGCAGCAAGAGCAACATCATTGTGTATACAGAGAAAAGAGTCGGCCCGAAATTGAACCCTGTGGTACCCCCATAGAGATGCGAGGACCGGACAACATGCCCTCCGATTTGACACACTGAACTCTGTCTGCAGAAGTAGTTGGTGAACAGGCAAGGCAGTCTTGAAAACCGAGGCTACTGAGTCTGCCGATAAGAATGATGGTGATTGACAGAGTGAAAGCCTGGCCAGGTCATGAAACGGCTGCACAGTATGTCTTTATCGATGGCGGTTATGATGTCTTTTAGTACCTTGAGCGTGGCTGAGGTGCATCCGTGACGGCTCTGAAACGCGATTGCACAGCGGAGAAGGTACGGTGGGATTCGAGAATGGTCAGTGATCTGTTTGTTGACTTGGCTTTCGAGACCCTAGATAGGCCAGGCGGTGGATATAGGTCTGTAACAGTTTGGGTCGCAGGTGTCTCCCCCGTTTGAAGAGGGAGGATGAACCGCGGCAGCTTTCCAATTCCTTGGGATCTCAGATGATAACGACGGAGAAGGTTGAAACCAGGTCGTGTAATAGGGGGTGCGACCAAATTGGCGGCGGGACAGTTTCCAGAAACTTAAGGGGGGTCCAATTGTCAAGCCAGCTGATTTAGTTGATGGGTCCAGGTTTTCCAGCTCTTATTCAGACCATCTGACTATCTGAGATTGTGGGTAAAAGGAAGGGGAGAGACACACTAAAGTGGGACGGCGGGCGAGGTAGCAGCGGGGGGGGCGGGGCTGTTGGCCAAGGTTGGAGTCGCAGGAAGAAGGCATGGCCAGCCATTGAGCAAATGCTGTTGAAGCGTCCCTTCGATTATCCGGATTTATCGGTGGTGACCGTGTTACCTAGCTCAGTGCCAGTGGGCAGCTGGAGGGACGTGCTCCTTGTTCTCCATGGACTTACGGACTATCAGAACCTTTTTGGGAGTTAGAGCTACAGATGCGAATATCTGCTTAAAAACGCTTGGCCTTGCTGTCCTGACTGACTGCGTGTATTGGTTCCGACTTCCCTAAACAGTCTGCATATCGCGGGGCTCTTCGAATGCTATTGCAGTTATTGGCAACAGCGATGGTTTTGTGCTGCTGGTCGGAGGAGTCAGGTCTGGAGATGAACCAAAGGGCTAATCTAGTTTCTGGTTCTCATTTTTTTGAACGGCAGCATGCTTGTACCTTGGATGTATGCGTGCGAGGACAGCTAACATGTAAAAGATGCCAGGCATCCTCAATGACGGAATGAGGTCAATATCCTTCCAAGGGTACCGGGCCAGGATCGATTAGGAAAGGCCTGCTCGCAAGAACGTGTTTTTAGCGCGAGGCGTTTGACAGTTAGGATGACGGGAGTGGTCGTTTGCACCTGCAGACCCCGTGGCGGATACAAGGCAATGAGGCAGTGAATCGCTGAGATCTGAATTGAAGACAGCAGAGGTGTATTACTGAGGGGCAGGTTCACGGTCAGGATAATGTCTATTAGGGTGCCATGTCTTTTACGGCATTTTGGGTATCCTCTGTACCTGGTGGGTTCCTTGATGATTTGTGTGAGATGAGGCATACAAGCTTGGATGTAGGACTGCGCGTGTGTTAAGCATATGCCCAGTGGCACCAAACAGAACAAACTCTGAGTAGATGGGAGCTGATCAATTCAAAGATGGTGTGTCCAGGCGACAGCTGGAGCTGAGGGGGGTCCACGGTAGCAGGCAGGCAACGTTGAGAGACTTATTTCTGGAGAGATTAATTTTTAAAATTAGAAGTAATCGAACTGTTTGGGCATAGACCTGGAAGTATGACAGACTTTGCAGGCTATCTCTGCAGTAGATTGCAAACTCTCCCCTTGGCAAGTTCTATCTAGACGGAAAGTTTATCAGTTGGGTATCGGAAATCTCAGATTTCTTGGTGTTGGCCTTCCTAAGCCAGGATCTCGGACACGGAAGGACATCAGGATTGCCAGAGGTGCTAAAAGGCGGTGAGTAAGGCAAACTTAGGGAGGAGGCTTCTGATGTTGACATGCATTGCGGCCAAGGCTTTTTCGATCGCAGAAGTCAACAAAATGAGGGTGACTGGGGACAGCAGCGGCCTGGGTTTACCTCCACATCACCCGAGGAACAGAGGAGTAGTAGGAATGAAGGGTGCGGCTAAAGGCTATCCAAAACTGGTCGCCTAGAGCGCTTGGGACAAAGAATGAAAGGAGGGACCAGATTTATTTGGCGCTTGGTAGAATAGCATATCTGGGCAATAATGTGCAGACAGGAGGCTATAGGAAGGGGCGCGGGGTACAGCGGAGCAAGCCCAGCCACTGGTGATGATTACGAGAGGTGTATCTCTGGAGCATGCTACGGTCCTAATGGGTGAGGTCACAGCATGTGTGGGGGGTGGGACAAAGGGGGTATTCAGAGGTACGGAGAGTGGAAAGAGGGTCCATTGGCAAACCAAACACATGACAATGAAAAACTAGCTGAAAACAGTAATGCAAGGCATATTGATATTTGAGAGAGACTATACCAATAAGGCATAAAGTGATTTGCAGGTCTTGAATTGGAGAAGCTAGCTAAAACACAGGTACAGATAACAGGCAGCAATAACAGAGTGTGCTAGTCTGACACCAGCAACAACAGGTAAAAAATGGGCGATGACTAGGCAGAGAGGGTCGGATTAAACTACACACAAGATCCTGAGATTAAAGCACAGAGCCGACAGATAAGACACAAATAAACAGAATGGACGTACCGTGAATTAATGGACAGGTCAAGCATGCAATGCTATGTAGCCAAGTGATCATAGTGTCCAGGGGGCAGCCGTAAGATGGGCAGAGGAGGGCCTCGCAACTAAAGCTAGCCACGCCGGCGTGGTAAAGTTAGTAGCCCGGAGGGTGGTCTGCTCAGACGGAGGGGGTCTGCTCTGACGTGGTTTGTGTCGACAGAGAATCCAAGCCAGATGGCGTGGCGAAGTTGTGAATTGTAGAATGTGTTTGCTAACTGTGCTAGTTCGTGCGCAGTGGCAGTGGCACTAGCTCTTCAGCTAGCCGGCAGATGGGCCTAGCTCGAGGCTAGCTCAAGGCTAACTGGTGCTTGCTTCGGGACAGAGGTGTTAGCCAGTAGTAGCCACTCAGTTGCAGCTAGCTAGCTGTGATGATACGGTGTAATTGTCCAGAGCTTGCGTCAGGATCCCGGTGATGTGGTAGAGAAAAAGCATCCTATATGCTCTGGGTTGATATCGCGCTTGCAGCATAGCGCGCAGATGGGCCTAGCTCGAGGCTAGCTCAAGGCTAACTGGTGCTTGTTCGGGACAGAGGTGTTAGCCAGTAGTAGCCACTCGGTTGCAGCTAGCTAGCTGTGATGATACGGTGTAATTGTCCAGAGCTTGCGTCAGGAATCCGGTGATGTGGTAGAGAAAAAGCAGTCCTATATGCTCTGGGTTGATATCCGCTGCAGCTAGCGGCAGATGGCCTAGCTCGAGGCTAGCTCAAGGCTAAGTCAACTGGTGCTTGCTTCGGGACAGAGGTGTTAGCCAGTTGTAGCCACTCGGTTGCAGCTAGCTAGCTGTGATAATACGGTGTATTGTCCAGAGCTTGCGTCAGGAATCGGTGATGTGGTAGAGAAAAAGCAGTCCTATATGCTCTGGGTTGATATCGCGCTTGCAGACTGGCAGGTATCGGCCCGGTATTGAAGCTGGCTGTGTCCGAGTTAAGGCGCGAAGACCGCAGCAGTGGCTAACTGACTACTAGCTAGTAGCTAGTTATCTGGCTAGCTCTGAGTTGGGGTTACGGTTCAAAAGTATATAAAAAATAGCAGGTCCGTACCACATTGGGTGAGGCGGAATGTAGGAATGTATATTCAGTTCCTAGATGGAAAGTGAAATTAAAATAAATACGAAATGTATACGAAAAATACGAATACTATTTACACGGGACAAGACAGGACAAAGACACATCCGACTGCTACGCCATTCTTGGATTATGAAGGTCTACAGTATATTCAACAGCACTCTGTAGCGTAGCACCGTAGTTTCCGTCCTCCTCTGTATACATTGACTTCAATACAAAACCTAGGAGGCATGTGGTTCTCACACCTTTCCATAGACTTACACAGTAATTATAACAACTTCCGGAGGACATCCTCCAACCTATCAGAGTTCTTGCAGTATGAACTGACATGTTGTCCAGAGAATGAACGTAGTACTGAAAGCATAAGCTACAGCTAGCTAGCAGTGCATAAAATGTGATGAGTAGTTGACTCGAAGAGTGAGAAAGACAATAGTTGTACAGTTTTGAACAAATTAATTAATTAAGAAGTGAAGGAGAAGCGAGAAAGAGAGAGAGATATTTAGACTTTAAATTTTTTACTTTCACTTACTTAGCTAGCGAATGCAGCTAGCTAGTTTAGCCTACCCAAACACCCGGCTCAAACTCAAACAGAGAGGGGTGCTATGTTAGGGGGAATCCAAGACGGCGTAGCAGTCAGGCATCTTTGTCTTCGTCTTGTTGTGTCCCGTGTATATATCTTTTTATATATTTTTTCTTTGCATATATATATATATATATATATATATATATATTTTTTTTTAACCTCAGTTTCAACATACTCTCCTGCAACTCCCTCACCCAATGTGGTATGTATCTGCTATTTTATTTAGTTTAGAACCGGAACCCACAACAGAAGCTATCCAGCTAACTTGCTACTAGTTAGTAGTCAGCTAGCCACTGCTAGCGGTCAGCTAACCTTTAACCCAGACAACTCCTGCCAGTCTGCACAGCGCGCTTCAACCCAGAGCATATTGGACTTCTTCTCCATATTTCCGGATTCCTACCGCAAGCTCTGAACCTTTTCACCTGGATCATCGCAGCTAGCTAGCTGCTATCCGAGTGACTCCTCCTGGCTAATGTCTTTGTCCCGTAGCAAGCACCAATTAGCCTGGAGTTAGCCTATTCTAGGCCCATCTCCCGGCTAGCTGAAGAGGTCCATCAGCCAATCCTTGGTCTACATTGCTTATTTTGCCAATTGGCCTGGACCCCTTTTACTGCGGATACGGAGCCCCGCCGATTCATCACGACTGGACAACCAATGTAATCCGCCAGAGGGGTTTTTTCAACAGGCTCCTCCGTCGCGACGTCCCCTGAATGCCCATCTGCTAGTGTGCTAGCCGCGGCCCACTAGCTGTCTAGAGCATGTCGGACTGTTAGATGAAGAGGTCCATCAGCAAATTTCTTAGGCTACTATACCAATTTTGCCAATTAACTGCTTTAGCACACTGCCAACCCGGATGTCCTAGCCGTGTCTGAATCCTGGCTTAGGAAGGCTACCAAAAACCCTGAAATTTCCATCCCTAACTCTAACATTTTCCGACAAGATGGAACTGCCAAAGGGGGCGGAGTTGCAAACTACTGCAGAGATAGCCTGCAGAGTTCTGTCTTACTATCTAGGTCTGTACCCAAACAATTTGAGCTTCTACTGTTAAAAATCCACCTTCCCAGAAACAAGTCTCTCTACATTGTCGCTTGCTATAGACCACCTTCTGCCCCCAGCTGTGCCCTGGACACCATATGTGAATTGATTGCCTCCCATCTATCTGCAGAGCTCGTGCTGTTAGGTGACCTAAACTGTGACATGCTTACCACCCCGGCCATTCTACAATCTAAGCTTGATGCCCTCAATCTCACACAAATTATCAATGAACCTACCAGGTACAACCCCAAATTCGTAAACACGGGCACCCTCATAGATATCATCCTAACCAACCTGCCCTCCAAATACACCTCCCCTGTCTTCAACCAGGATCTCAGTGATCGCCGGCGTTCAAAATGGTCAAACGACCACACCTCATCAGTGTCAAGCACTCCCTAAAACACTTCAGCGAGCAGGCCTTTCTAATCGACCTGGCCCGGGTATCCTGGAAGGATATTGACCTCATCCCGTCAGTAGAGGATGCCTGGTTATTCTTTAAAAGTGCCTTCCTCACTCTTTCGTATCGTCTGAGATCCCCAAAGATTGTAAAGCTGCCGCGGTCATCCCCCTCTTCCAAGGGGGAGACACTCTAGACCCAAACTGTTACAGACTTATATCTATCCTACCCTGCCTTTCTTTTTTTTCCTTTTAAATTTTACCCCCATTTCTCCGCAATTTCGTGGTATCCAATTGCTAGTAATTACTATCTTGTCTCATCGCTACAACTCCCGTACGGGCTCAGGAGAGACGAAGGTCGAAAGCCATGCGTCCTCCGAAGCACAACCCAAACAAGCCGCACTGCTTCTTAACACAGCGCGCCTCCAACCCGGAAGCCAGCCGCACCAATGTGTCAGAGGCAACACCGTGCACCTGGCCCCCTTGGTTAGCGCGCACTGCGCCTGGCCCGCCACCGGAGTCGCTGGTGCGCGATGAGACAAGGATATCCCTAACGGTCAAACCCTCCCTAACCCGGATGACGCTATGCCAATTGTGCGTCGCCCCACGGACCTCCCGGTCGCGGCCGGCTGCGACAGAGCCTGGGCGCAAACCCAGAGTCTCTGGTGGCACAGCTAGCACTGCGATGCAGTGCCCTAGACCACTGCGCCACCCGGGAGGCCCTACCCTGCCTTTCTAAGGTCTTCGAAAGCCAACTTAACAAACAGATCCCCGACCATTTCGAATCCCACCGTACCTTCCCCGCTATGCAATCTGGTTTCAGAGCTGGTCATGGGTGCACCTCAGCCACGCTCAGGGTCCTAAATGATATCATAACCGCCATCGATTAAAGACAATACTGTGCAGCCGTATTATTTGACCTGTCCGAGGCTTTCAACTCTGTCAATCACCACATTCTTATCGGCAGACTCAACAGCCTTGGTTTCTCAAACGACTGCCTAGCCTGGTTCACCAACTACTTCTCAGACAGACTTCAGTGTGTCAAATTGGAGGGCCTGTTGTCCGGACCTCCGGCAATCTCTATGGGGGTGCCACAAGGTTCAATCCTCGGGACGACTCTTTTCTTTGTATACATCAATGATGTCGCTCTTGCTGCTGGTGAGTCTCTGATCCACCTCTACGCAGACGACACCATTCTGTATATTTCTGGCCCTTCTTTGGACACTGTGTTAACTAACCTCCAGACGAGCTTCAATGCCCTACAACTCTCCATTTGTGGCCTCCAACTGCTCTTAAGTGCAAGTTAAACTAAATGCATGCTCTTCAACCGATCGCTGCCCACACCTACCCGCCCGTCCAGCATCACTACTCTGGACGGTTCTGAATTAGAATATGTGGACAACTACAAATACCTAGGTGTCTGGTTAGACTGTAAACTCGACTTCCAGACTCACATTAATATGGTGACAACAATGTAGACTGTGTGTAGAGGTTAGTGGTTATTATATTAAGGTTTGGCTTGGAAAGATTTTATCTCCTGGTTTTAGACAGCTGATGTGTTGTTACTGAAGTCCACATGCGAAGGGAAAAGGTGAGAGGAGGAAAGCGCGTAGATGCGAGAAGGAATTATACAACAATCAAAAGAGATCATGCTGTTTGTATATGGCTGATATGAAATTTAAACGTGTTTGCTTTTTGATCAGGGGTTGTATTCATTCCGCCGATTCTGTTGAAAAAAAATTCTTAAACGGAAGCAAACAGAGAAACATTTATTTTATTTTACCAGCTAAGTTGACTGAGAACACATTCTCATTTACAGCAACGACCTGGGGAATAGTTAAAGAGAAGAGGAGGGAGGATGAATGAGCCAATTGTAAAGATACCTGAATTTGTCCAATAAAAACTATCATTTGCAACTGTTGGACTAATGATTACGCTCCAGATCAGCTACATGCTGGCAAAAGTGTGTAAGGCGGTATGGAATGTGTCAATGTCTGTTACCTTGATTACTAAAATTTCTCTCAACCTGTGCACCTACGTTGTAAACGTTCATTCATATGCTAGGTTGTAGCAACCTCATGATGGGTATAGGAAACATTTGAGTATCATGTAGTAGCCTAAAACTATCGATGTTACGTTTCACTGGGTGAATAGAATATGAATGACAGTCATCCAATATGCTATTGAAACACTGTAAGGCCATGCTCATGAAAAAATAATCGTCATCGCTCATCTTAAACGGCACCGACCGCCACTAGTATGTGTGGTAATTCAGGCTCGTCACTCTGGCCTTAGCTTGTGTTGTCTGTGTGTGTGTTTGTGGTTCACGTGTGTATTGTCTAACCTTGTTTGTCTTTCCTCCAGTCTGTGTGGTGGAGCAGTTATYGAGTGCAGGCTTCTTCTCTGAGTCCATCCCTAAGAGCTGTGTGTTCACTACGATCCACGACGCGGTGCTTCACAGCCTCCGACTGCATGGGGCCTCAGACGTACCCATCATCTATGAGTATGCTCTGGTGAGTGGAGCGGACTTTATGAGCTACTTTCTTGTTATTATTTCTTAGGAATGGATTCAKTCAYATAGTCACAGAATCATATCTTATGTTCCTTCTGACACTTCTGATATCTCCTCTTCTATTAGGACCTGACCTGCACTACCAAGATGTAACCAACAGAGAGCACTTTGTTCCTCTTCCACTCCACCTCCCTTCCACTCCACCTTCCTCCTTCTCCTCCTCTCGTCACTCCGCCTTCCGCTGCCTGGCTTCCCATTGGTTCCCCTCACCTCTTCCCTCTCTGTGAAGGAGAATGCACCACCACCGTGTGTGTGTGTGTGTGTGTGTGTGTGTGTGTGTGTTGTGTGTGTGTGTGAAATAAAACTATAATATTCCGCAAAATATTTGTCAGCCACCTGAGATGTGTAGTCTAGTCAGCAGTTCTCTTCACCATCCCCATCTCCCTCATCCTATTTAATCCATTCCTCCGGGGGCCAGTGTGACCCAGACAGTAATATGTCCTGTACCTCAGGGGCCTTCACCCATATATATATATATATATATACACACAGTACCAGTCAAAAGTTTGGACACACCTACTCATTCAATGGTTTTATGTAGTAACCAAAAAAGTGTTAAACAAATCGAAATATATTTTACATTTGAATTTCTTCAAAGTAGCCACCCTTTGCCTTGATGGCACACTCTTGGCATTCGCTCAACCAGCTTCATGAGGTAGTCACCTGGAATGCATTTCAATTAACAGTTGTGCCTTGTTAAAAGTTATTTTGTGTAATTTATTTCATTCTTCATACATTTGAGCCAATCAGTTGTGTTGTAAAAAATAAAGAAAAACCCTTGAATGAGTAAGTGTGTCCAAACTTTAGACTGGTACTGTATATATAAATATAACACCCTTGCCTTTCATGAACTAACACTCACACTTGCCTTTTTCCCCCTTCTAGCACTGACTTTGCTGATGGATGAGGATGGATGATTGAGGAAAAATGTACTTACTATGACTGAGATATGTGGTTGTCCCACCTAGCTATCTTAAGATGAATGCACTAACGGTCAGTTGCTCTGTATAAGAGTGTCTGCTAAATGACTAAAATGTTCATGTAAATTACAATTGCTTTAATAAAATTAGCTCTAGCTAAGTCCTCTGTCTCTCATAGGCTAGGGTTATATGGTTTCATTGCCAAGGGGAAAACATACAATGGGTTATTTCTTAAGCCTCACTGCTGATGATGTAATCATAATGATGTTGAAAATTATGTAAATCATCCTAAGACAGACACATGGTAGTTCAATATCCACTGAATGAGTATGAATAGCAGCTACTCACTCTGTTATCCAAAGGTGTTTCTATCATATCACTGACAACTTTCGCATTTTAGTTAATTAGCACCTACTTACTACATGTTAGCTACTTTGCAACAACATAGCATCCTTCCCCTAACCCCTAGCCTAGCTAACGTTATCCACCTAGCTAATGTAAGCCACAACAAATTGGAATTCGTAACATATCATACAGTCCAGGTTGGCATCACGTAGCCTTGACCCACATCTATACATCATATATTTCATGGTCAAATCAATGCCAAAGGGAGTATAGTTCTCCCCTAGTTTGAACACTGTTATAGAGCTAATATCTTTGTATCTTTCTGTATTTTTCTAAAGGGGATGTGAATGTGCATTTTGAACATTTTACTAAATTGTTCATTTCATGATCTAAGTTAATCTACTTTGAATACATTGAATACGATTTGTAATTTTCTAGCATTGATCGAACACACTCCAACATCTTAAAGTAAAAATTATTGTTTCTGAGTCCATGGCTAAATAAACATCAGTAAAATGAGCAGATCTATTGTGTGATTTATTGTGTGTATCTGTTTCATATTCAGCACTTGTATGATTGAATACACTTCTGAAGCATAGCTGCACTCTTTATTCTCTCCAAAATAATATCCTACACATTTCATCATTAGTTACACATTGCAAACTAGGTGAAACATCTGTTGTTGTGTCCTTGAGCAAGGCTTTTACCCAAATTGCTCCTGCAGTTGCTCTGGATATGAGTGTCTGCTAAATGACTAAAATGTACATGTAAATGTTTTAGTCTGGTCCCAGATCATATCTTTATGTGCTTTAAACATATCTCCTGACTAATCATGACATGTAGTTGGTTCAAGACCATACCGATCTGAGACCAGGCTATGAATGTGTGACTCTCTGATAGTAACCGTCAGTGATTGAGCTTTGAGAGTATCTGCAAATACATATATTTCTTTAAGTGATAATACCCTCGAAGCTGGAGTTTGGAGGATATATTTGCACGGGTGTCAGGGGCCAGCCAACCGTGCCAAAATGTCCTCCAAACACCAGCTTCGAGGGCATTATCACTCTTATACAACGGGTGACCAACATATTCAAATAATGATTGAGATATTTTCATACATTTATTCATTCTATTTCATCCTTACACAAAATATAGTCCCGACACAAATCTAGAGTTGCAACCCAAGCCAAATGGTTGATCAGAGATGCAACCTAGTCGTTCAGTCTTTTGGTTCTGTATCTATGGACGCGACCCAGTCGTTTGTTCTAAATGTTCCATTGCCATACTGGCTGGCAACGTTCTTATCCCTTGCCTGCTAGCTAGACAACTACGGCTAACTTAGTCACGTCAAAAAGTTCAGCCAGAATAACAGAAAAGTAGCCACACCTGCATATTTTTAAACTGTTTTCTAGGGACATTTATTTGGATACATCCATAACAATGAGCTAAGGAGGCGTGATTTCGCCTGGCATAGAAAATGTGCTCACTCGTCAGGACACTGTTGTTCAGAGGAGCTAGCCAACAACACAGCCAACACAATCACTTCAAACTGAAGCTGGAAAGACTGCAAACCAGCTGCACTTCTTTTCAATTGACATTTCTTTGTATATATCCATAACAATTATGCCAGCTGATTCATGACTTCGACTGGCTGAGAAACGCTGCCTGTCTGTCTCGTCTCGACACGTTCATCACTATGGGACAGCTGGAGATTGAATTTGAATATTGAACAATGTTGGAAATGTCGGACAGACCGTAAGGTTTATACAAATCTCTGCTGTTGAAACTAAATGTTAGTCTAAAAGAAATGTGAGATAATGTCTAGATGCTTTTAATTGTGGAGATCAAGTTCTAAAAGTGCCTGGCTGAGCTGATGAGACAGTGCATTGCGAGGTCAGACAAAACAGAGTAAATAGCCTTACTAACGTCATAGATTTAGCCGATGGKAACTTGTGGAATAGACACCGGCTGGAATGCGGTTTTAACAAATCAGCATTCAGGATTAGACCCACCCGTTGTATAAATACATAATATTGTCTATTTAAATAGAGACTAAAGAATAAAGTGTTTACATCTTGTATTTTATTGCTTCTCTCTTGGCTTGGCATTAAGACACATTTCTCTCTCCCTCCCTCCCTCCTTCCCTCTCTCTCTCTTTCTCAATCGGTAGGCTTCTCTCTCTCTCACAAGGTGGAAATATTGATAATGATCTCCTCCCCAATATTATCAATGATTCACACTCACACAATACTCAGGATTCACATTAGTTAGTTACACTGGAAGTGGTGGTGCTTTGTTTTTTTGATTTCACAGAGGGAAGTTTCTTTACAGTTTGAAAGGTGTGGGAGGATAGAAAATGGCAGTTGGGTGACAGGTTGAGCTCAGAGTCAAAGGTGAACACAAACACAGAAAACATCGAGAACAGTACATCTCTTCCTAAGACGCATGCACACACAAGCTCACACACAAGCTCACACACGTGCTCACACACGTGCTCACACACGTAAACGCTCACATCAACAGTACAGTAGACAGATGTGTTTATCAGCTTGGGATCAGTAACATTAATTCAATACCATCAGCAGGGACTGTTGGGTTAATACAAAGACTGGGTCAGCAGCGCTGAACAGCCCCACAAAATCCATTACACAGGAAGGAATGACAAACA
Organism: Salvelinus sp. IW2-2015; assembly: GCF_002910315.2. NCBI lineage: Eukaryota > Metazoa > Chordata > Actinopteri > Salmoniformes > Salmonidae > Salvelinus > Salvelinus sp. IW2-2015. Next base: position 87,055 of record NW_019942660.1, on the reverse strand, counting down.
CGCACCCACAGGAGAGAGGAGAAAGGGGGAGACACAGTGGTAAGAGATGAGATATGGGGGCAAGATATTGCAGATGTGTTTGACATCACAATCACAGAATGAGACAGGACCAGACAGCACTGAGGCACAGATCAGAGGAGGGAAAGAGAGAAAATTAAGGATTGTGTTGCTATTGGATTGCAATTGTGAGTTTTCGCTTCAACTTATTTTGCACATAAAGTTTCTGCCACATTCTCTTATGACCGAAAAGAGCTTCTAGATATCAGGACAGCAATTACTCACCCCGTACTGGAAGATTTTTTTTTAAACGAGTCGGATGCGAAGGATTTACTCCAGACACCCGACAAGGCCCTCATCCCCGTCATTCACGGGCGAAAGACACGGAGATATCGGGGATGTAGGTCTGGGTGCCTTGTAAGGATCCGACGGTGACTGGGTAATCAGCCTTTACCATCGTTCCTATTAGCCAACGTAAAATCATTGGATAATAAAATAGATGAACTACGAGCACGTATATCCTACCAACGGGACATTAATAACTGTAATATCTTATGTTTCACCGAGTCGTGGCTGGACAACTGTCACGGATTCCTCCGGAACTGTCATTACACACACCTGGCCCCTATTCCCATTGATTAGTAATGGTATAAGTGTTGCCTTTGTTAACCATTGTCCTGTCGATTATTGTTACAATATCTGTTGGTCGTGTGAGTACCTGTGCCTTGTTGTTTTGGTTTTCGTGCCGATGTGGAATACGCAAATGAGTACGGGTCTCGTCCCGTGTGATAATCATTGTGCGCTAGTGTTATTTATTCGAGGTACTCCTTGCACTTGTGTTTGCGTTTCTACCCTGTGTTCTGTATACTTATTTCTTTGGTCTTTGTCCCTGTGCCTTTTACATGGCAGGCTGTAAATAAAAAGCCTTCATTACCCATTCCTGCACCTGTCTCCCGATCCTTCATAACAACGATGACATGAATAACATACAGCTGGCGGGTTTTACTCTTTTTCAGCGGGATAGAAGAGCCGCCTCTGGTAAGACAAGGGATGGCGGGCTATGTGTATTTGTAAACAACAGCTGGTGCAAGAAATATAAGGAAGTTTCAAGATTTTGCTCGCCTGAGTTAGAGTATCTCATGATAAGCTGTAGACAACACTATTTAACAAGAGAGTTTTCATCTATATTCTTTGTAGCTGTCTATTTACCACCACAAACCGATGCTGGCACTAAGACCACACTCAATGAGCTGTATACAGCCACAAGCAAACAGGAAGACACTCATCCAGAGTCAGCGCTCCTAGTGGTCGGGGACTTAATGCAGGGAAACTTAAATCCATTTTACCTAATTTCTCCCAGCATGTTAAATGTGCAACCAGAGGGAAAGAAACTCTAGACCGCCTTTACTCCACACACAGAGACACATACAAAGCTCTCCCTCCCCCTCCATCTGGAAAATCTGACCACAATTCTGTCCTCCTGATTCCTGCTTACAAGAAAAAACTAAAGCAGGAAGCACCGGTTACTCGGTCAAAAAAAAAAATGGTCAGATGAAGCAGATGCTAAGCTACAGAACTTTTTTGCAGAGAGTGGAATATGTTCCGGTATTCTTCTGATGGTGTTGAGGAGTACACCACATCAGTCACTGGCTTCATCAATAAGTGCATCGATGACATCGTCCCCACAGTGACTGTACGTACATACCACAACCAGAAGCCATGGATTACAAGCAACATCCGCACTGAGCTAAAGGGTAGAGCTGCCGCTTTCAAGGAGCGGGACTCTAACCTGGAAGCTTATAAGAAATCCCGCTATGCCCTCCGACGAACCATCAAACAGGCAAAGCGTCAATACCGGACTATAATTGAATCGTACTACACCGGCTCCAACGCTAGTCAGATGTGGCAGGGCTTGCAAACTATTACAGACTACAAAGGGAAGCACAGCCAAGAGCTTCCCAGTGACACAAGCCTACCAGACAAGCTAAATTACTTCTATGCTCACTCTGAGGCAAGGAACACTGAAACATGCATGAGAGCATCAGCTGTTCAGGATGAATTTGTGATCACGCTCTCCATAGCCAATGTAACACTTTTAAACAGGTCAACATTCACAAGGCCACAGGGCCAGACGGATTACAAGGACATGTACTCCGAGCATGTCCTGACCAACTGGCAAGTGCCTTCGCTGACATTTTCAACCTGTCCCTGACTGAGTCTAATATCAACATGATTCAAGCAGACCACCAAGAACAACAAGGTAACCTATCTAAACGACTACCGACCCGAAGCACTCATGTCTCTAGCCATAAAGTGCTTTGAAAGGCTGGTTATGGCTCACATCACACCATTATCCCAGAAACCCTAGACCCACTCCAACTTGCATACCGCCTCAACAGATCCAAGGATGATTCAATCTCTATTGCACTCTACACTGCCCTTTCCCACCTGAATGAAAGGAACACCTATGTGAGAACGCTCAGCATTCAACACCATTGTGCCCTCAAAACTCATCACTACGCTAAGGACCCTGGGACTTAACACCTCCCTCTGCAACTGGATCCTGGACATCCTGACGAGCCATCCCCAGATGGTAAGGGTAGGTAACAACACATCTGCCACACTGATCCTCAACACGAGGGCCCCTCAAGGGTGTGTGATCAGTTCCCATCCTGTACTCCCTGTTTACTAATGACTGCACGGCCAGGCACGATTCCAACACCATCATTAAGTTTGCCGATGACACAACAGTGGTTGGCCTGATCACCAACAATGATGAGATAGCATATAGGGAGGAGGTCAGAAACCTGGCCGTGTGGTGCAAGGACAACAACCTCTCCCTCAACGTGATCAAGACAAATTGTGGACGACAGGAAAAGGAGGACCGAGCATGCCCCCATTCTCATCTATGGGACTGTAGTGGAGTAGGTTTAGAGCTTCAGGTTCCTTGGTGTCCAAATCAACAAACTATCCAAACACACCAAGACAGTCGTGAAGAGGGCACAACAAAGCCTATACTTTACTGACTTTGTTGTCCCCATGTGGAAATGTTGTTGCAGTGTCATGTACACATTTAAAGTGGCGTTTAAATACAAAACAAGTGGACAACACAACTTTCATAACAGTTACATACCAATAAGAGACACGCCTGCTGGCCTTACTTGGTCGATAGGAACATTAGGCCGAGCAAATTAAGAGCATATCACACCTGGCACAAATGATTGTCTAGTTCTGTTTTCCCTGCTGAGGGGTGCCCTATACCTGCGCCCAGAGGTGAGTAGTTCAATGTCCAGGTACAGGGGGTGGCTTGGGTCTAAAATGATTGTGAGCCTTGCGGAGGGCCCTTAAAGATCTTATCCAGGTCTGTCTGTTTGACTCCAAGTACCTTGCTTGCTGTGGTAATAATCCTTCTCAGCAATCAATCAATCAATATCTGGCTGACAGTGGCATTACCAAACAATACAAAACGTTTAAATACTCTCAAGGAAATATTTGAAAAAGAGTCAGTATAGTACAATTAACGTTACAAGATCCCAGCTTTTTGAGAAAGTACCTTCTCTGTTGATTATTTTTGTAGATGAGGTCTGTACATTTGCTCCAGTGAAGCTTATTGTCCAAGAGGACACCCAGATATTTGTATTCCTCTACAATCTCTATGTTCTGACCTCTGATAGATGAACCCAAGAGCAAACTCAGACGAGGAGATTGGGATAAGGTACCCAATGTTATTTATTGAAAAGCAGGGGAAAGATGGGTTGCAGACCAGGGGAAGCTTGGGCGGGTTGCAGGAAGCCAGGTTCTGAGGCTGAGGTGAGGGGAGTTGGGGCTGGGTAAGTAGGTCCAGAGTGGAATCCAAGGAAGCAGTGGAGTGGGTGTTCTGGGCAGGGTGGCAGGACTGACGAGACGTGGGGTTGGAGACAGGGACCAGAGTCAGAGCGRACGGAACTTTAGTGGAGCGAAAACAGCATCAGGCAAGGAAAAACAGGCACAACATGAAAACAGGATCTATGCATGAGCCAATGGCTAAAACGCAGACTGACAAAGCAGAGGCTACGATCTGGCAGGGCTGAGTATTTGCAGAGTTCTTGATTATGGAACAGGTTGCAGCTGGTGGGGATCTGCTCTGACTCCAGCACACCTGTCTCCACCCACACAATCACACACAGAGAGAGGGAGAATTGCAAAGGATGAGCAGTCAAGAAGAAGATGAGCAGAAGACACAGGATGAACAGACACAGGATGAGCAGTAGAGGGCGTGGGAGGAGCAGATGTAACAGCAGATGTAGGTGTTGTATGCTTCATGAAGTCTATGGACAACAATTTGGTTTTATTGGTATTGAGGACCAAGTCTGATTCATCACACCACTCTACATAGTCATTTAGGACCGGGCCACGGTGTTCCTCATCATCATGCAACAGGCTGATCAAGGCAGTGTCATCAGCGAACTTAACAAGTTGTGTCAGGATGGGAACTAGTACAACTATTAGTGTACAAGATGTACAGAAGTGGGGACAAAACACATCCCTGAGGAGAGCCTGTGTTGGTGTTGCGTATGTCCGACACGTGGGGACCAATTTTGACCCACTGTGACCGTTGGCTCAGGAAGTCCAACAGCCACAAAACCAGACCCCCATCTAAGGAGAAGTCCCGAATGAGTCTCTGTGCCAGATTGTAAGGCTGAATTGTGTTGAAGGCAGAAGAAAAGTCAACAAACAAATCCCTGACATGGGATTTGGCACCCTTTAGATGTCTATAGACCATGTTGAGGAGAGTAAGAATGGCATCATCAACTCCTCTGCTGGGCTGATAGGCAAACTGAAATGGGTCGAAGAACTTCTGGTTGATTCTGAGATTATGACTTTTCACAATTTTCTCAAGGCATTTCATTACTAAGGATGTCAAGGCGACAGGGTGGTAGTCATTCAGCACAGAGAGATTAGATGCTTTAGGAATTGGTATAATTATTTTGTTTTTCCACAATACTGGCACGTCTTGCTGGTCAAGCGAGGCTTGGAAAATGTCTGTAAAAACACCAGCCAAATGTTCAGCACAGTGCTTTAATATATGTCCACTTATTTTGTCTGGGCCTGGGCTTTTGTGTGCGTTACATACCCTGAACAACTTCAAAACATCAGCCTGTTTAACAATAACCCTCTCAAACATTTGTAATGATGCTTCCATTTGTTTTACCCCCGACAGAAAGTTGTCTGAWTCAAATCTTGAGAAGAAAAGATTCAATTCATTAGCCATGTTCTGGCCCTCATGTCTCCCAAAGTCAGCACTGGTTTTTCCCCTGCCTATGTGGGGGGCACTAGCCATGGATTGAATCCCTTGCCAGGCCACCCTTGAGTTTCCTGAGGAGAGGGTCCTCTCCACCATTTGCTTGTATGCCTCCTTGTCCACCTGTATCTGTCTTTTGATCTCAGGTTGTACATCTCTTAAAGCCTGTCTATCACTCTCAGCACAAACTGCCTTTTTCTGTTATGTAGTGATTTTAGATTTTTTGATACCCAAGGCTTACTGTTAGGGAAGATTTTACAGGTTTTAGTAGGCACAACTGACTCAACACAGACGTTTACATAGTCTGAAACAACATCTGTGAGTTCAGAGATCAGAGCTGAGCTGCCCTCTTCAAATACCTCCCACATAGTACAGTCAAAACACCGCTGGAGACCAAATACCTCCCACATAGTACTGTCAAAACACCCCTTGGGTCAAGTGATACTGTCGTACTTTTCTCATTTTGTCTGTCATAGTTTTGTCTGTCATAACAATTGTTTGTTACCGTTGTGTCCATTCAAATGAAAGCTAATATAACAAAGGCATCAGATTATTTATAATCTGTCACAGAAACTGGAATCCATGTCCCCGACGCACCCACATTTATTTTTTGGGATTTTAACAACTGCACTTTGCACAAAGTCCTGCGCACATGCCACCAGTATGTGAAATGTCACACAAGGAAAAATAAGACTCTTGGTTTGTACTATGGGACCATACCAAATGCGTTCTCTGCCACCACCAGACCTCCCCTGAGGACATCAGACCACAATGTTGTATACCTGTCGGCTCCTGGAGAGGGAAAAACCAGTGATACCCATCCCGGATCCGGGATCCTCCTCATCAAAAAAGCTGACTAGCATAGCCTAGCCTAACGGGACAGGGATATCATATAATATAATTTTCATGAAATCAGAAGTCCAATACAGCAAAAGAAAGATAAACATCTTTTGACTCCAGCCATCATTTCCGATTTTTTAAATGTTTTACAGCGAAAACACAATATGTATTTCTATTAGCTAACCACAATAGCCAAACACACAACCGCATATTTTCACCATGTTTCTACCGCATAGGTAGCTTTCACAAAACCGACAAAATAGAGATAAAATTAGTCACTAACCAAGAAACAACTTCATCAGATGACAGTCTTATAACATGTTATACAATACATTTATGTTTTGTTCGAAAATGTGCATATTTGAGGTATAAATCATAGTTTTACATTGCAACTACGTGAAATACATAAATACTCATCATAAAACATTTATGAAAAATACATGGTGTACAGCAAATGAAAGATA